>NW_026461310.1:0-1967 GCF_021730395.1 Mercenaria mercenaria | reverse complement strand
CAATCAGAATACTGCTGGCAGCAACCACATCTGAAAAAAATATACTCGCTGGTGAATAGAAATCTGTATGATAGCAGTATCTCCTTCTATGTTTAGATTGTAAAGTTACAATAATTCCACTGTAATTTAAATAGTAACTTTAAAAATAAAAGTAAAACAGCCATAACGTAGCGAACTGAACCAATATCATGATTAGGTCATATCTACAAAACCCTGTGTTTTATGTGAAATCTCGATAATCTGATTCTGTTGGCCAGCCAATGTCATAACAGTGTTAGCTTTGTGATATTGTTCAACATACGACTGAAAGGTCTGAAAAGTACATATATTGGCATAACTCCGACCAAGGAAACAGCTTCAATTCAGAGACTCTTTGGGTTTATATATTACAATAGGTGATTGTCCTGTTGCAATATTTTCAAACCGGTCTAAGAAAACAAAATCGAGCAAACGACCTTAGATATATTTTACATTGCCTCAATTTCCTTTGGATACAATTATGTTTTGAATAGCTATGGTTTGATGAAATACAACATTGTAGAATAACATTTGTTTCAAATGTGTAGCACTACCTTAAAGTCGCATTTTCTCCCTCTTGGTACTGGGCTAACAAGGCCGAGTGTCATATATATTGTACAATACGTTTTATTATGACTAATTCAAATAAATACTAACCTGGTAGTAATGTTCTTGGTTCCAGGAAAAAATAAGAATTCCACCACCAACCACTAAGAAGAAAACAGCTGCATACAATATGTCTTTTCTTGTAGTATAAAACATTATTTAATACGCTAAATTTTCCTTATTCTCTTAACAATTAAGATAGTCCTTTCAGGAGTATGAAAAGTATCACATAATACGTGAGAATAAATATATGCGCTCCATTTACCACATACCACGTAAGGTAGCAGGGTACACTTCGAATTTTGGCACCCGTCAATATTTGTTATAAATAGAACTTCGTGATTTTGGATGTCTGTAAATTAAGGGGAGAGATTATGGAATGATTATTAATTCTTTAGAAAATTTATACAGCCGATACATGTAAAATTCTGACGTCAGCTGGAAAACCAACTGCTGGTAGCTTTGTACGATCAATGAAACACCTTTTCGCGGAAAAATTCAAATCACGGAAGGGTTCTATGCTTGTTGATTGATACTCAGGAATATTTTCGCTATTTTGTGAAAAAACGAGCTGGCTGGGCCCCCATTCCGTTTATATCCTGACGTTCAGTAAGGACTATTAAATTGAGAAATGCAATAAAATTGGACATTGTTCTTGCAGCGGGATCATTGCAGGCTGTTCAAACAGTGCAAAATTGATGATTTTGGCATGCTATTTTTCATGGATGGTGTAAACCTTTCGTTTTGATCACTTTTTTTATTCTTGTATGAGAATCCTGATCTTGCCATTAATTAAAAGCACAAAACATGCACACAATTTATAAAATGGCCACCCTGATTCTGCTCATAAGGGAAGTGCAATATTCCGACTCGCTACATGTAAGACCGTCTGTGCCCAAAATTTTCGCATCTAAGTGTACCCTGCTACCTAATATTTCATGGCGTTTTTAAATAACTTCCTATCATGTTACATGTGCATTGTGCAAAAAGGATCTGAATACATTTGTATTTGGTACAATCGGTAAATGACGATAAAATAAAATGTTATTACTACATTTGTGTGGGTCTTTTTCATCTTTTATCAATTTTTATTCATTTACGAATGAAAAATGGGTTTTTAATGAAGTTAAGTCTTTTTAGGACGGTGCAGGATGTCAGTTTAAAAGAACAAATAGGACATGACACTTCGCTGTGTATGCGGTTTGCTGACTGGACGGTCAGATGAAACTGCAACCACTTAGGTCCACATAATATTTCTTTTTGACAATCCATGCATATGAACTTGATGTAAATTTTATTTTTAACAGGAATTAAGGGACAGTTGTAGGTTCAACGAATGGATC
>NW_026461309.1:0-19738 GCF_021730395.1 Mercenaria mercenaria | reverse complement strand
AATCCAGTCTCTAATGTCCCTTCATTTATAAAGCAGGTTTGCAGCAGACTCCTTTTTTGGGTTTGTGTTGTTTTATATGTATATGTATGTTAATGAGGCGAGATCCGCCATAACACATTCTTAATCAGACAGTACTTGGTTGTACTAGAGTCAGTTTATAGAAAATTTTACACTAAATGCCCATGGGCACATGTCAAGCCCGCCAGCTGTCAAAAGGACTAGGAGTTGCACATGACACCCTGCCCCCTCTTGAGGCAAACATTTATCCCAAAATAAAAAATGATTGCAAAAATTTACAAAATAAGTTATTCATAGTAACAACAAAGGGAAGTAAATCTTTAAAAACATCTAAGTCCACACAAAAATCCTTACCAGTAGAGATAGGTCTAAATACACCTCAAAATTGGATGTAACAGCCATATTGTACTACAGAAAAGTGTTCATGCCAATTATAAACGAGATTACTCCACGCATGTCAAAGTTATGGTCCGGACAAACAAATCCTGACGGACGGACGGACGCACACACGCACATACACAGAACAGCCATTTGGACATCTATCTTTGCTTCCGCAAGCGGGCTCGACAAAAATGAAGATATAACATGTTTGCCAGTACATCTGACACAGGTACTGTCAATACATATTTGAGAACAGAAGTATCTCAGCCTGAATGAAATGAGTGTTTTGTTGTCTTGTGATGTGTTTAAGCCAGCATAACGTCTTTGCTTACAATTTTAACAACTGGAACAGTAAAACTGTTGCAATATTTTGGACTTTCCTCAGATTCACCTAAACACCGGGGACCTGAAAAAATAAAGCATAAAGTAAACAAAAAAGCTAAAAAACAAAGATTTTTACTTGGATTTTGTTTTTCATAGCGATCTTCATGGCGATCCTCAAAAAGGTGAGGGGGTGAGTGAGTGAGTTGGGTTTTACGGCGAATCGACACAAAATGGTCAAATCGAAGATTCTATTCTAAAATTTCTCGTTATTTTCAGAATGTTTCTGATTAATTTCAAATTATCATGAACGGGCATGTTAATGATATCTAAATCACTGCTAACCTTAAGGCTCTTCTGTCACATGCACACTTCTATCAACGAAGCAACTCATGTTTAAACAAAATAGGTATTAAAAGGGCTATTTTTTGCATTTATATAATCAAATCAATACATAAAATTCTCACTTCGATATAAAAGTTCTCTGTTTAGTAAGCTTAATATTGCATATATTTTATTTATTATATTTCACCACACTAGAGGCACTATTTCGTAGAACTTTATGATTAAAAAATAACTGCTTATTATATTTCTAAAATAGACAGCGGTTTCCGCCATTCTCCGTACAAAACCGAGTTGTTCCCGAATATGCTGTATGGTAGGGGGATTAGGAACAACCAGTTTTTTACCCAATCGACCTAATTTTTAACCTGTCCAAAATTTCACAGAGACAAATGTTCTGACCAATTTTCATTAAGATTGGACCAAAAATGTGGCCCAAGTGTAAACAAGCATTTTCTTTCATTTGACCTTGTGACCTAGTTTTTTGACCCCAAATGACCAGTTTAAAACTTGTCCTGATTATATGTAAACAAACATTCTGACAAAGTTTCGTGAGTTTGGAGCAAAAAAGTGAACCTCTAGAGTATAAACAAGCTTTTAATTTGATTTTTCTAAGTGACCAGTTACTGATCCTACATGACCCAGAGTCGAAATCATATAAGACTTCATAATACCAAAACATTCTGACCAAGTTCTATGAAATTGAATAAAAACTGTGGCCCCAAAGAGTGTTAACAAGATTTTCGTTTGATCTGACCTAGTGCCCTAGTATTTGACCCCAAAAGATTCAAACTTGGCCTAAAGATCATCAAGATAAATATTTTGACCAAGTTTCATGAAGATATAGTCATAAATATGGCCTCTTAATGTTAACAAGCTTTTCCTTTGATTTGACCGGGTGACCTAGTTTTGACCCACATGACCCAGATTCGAACTTGCCCCTAGAAATCATCAAGCCAAACTTTTCTGACCAATTCTCAAGAGTTTCAAACTTAAAATGTGGTCTCTAGAGTGTAACAAAATTTTCCTTTGATCTAGCCAAGTGACCTAGTTTTTGATCCGACATTCATGACCCAGATCCAAAACTTGGCCTAAAGTTAAACATTCTGACCAAGTTTCATAACGATAGGGTCAAAAATGGGGCCTCTAGTGTTAAAAAGCTTTTCCTTTAAAATTTAACTGGGTGACCTAGTTTTTAACCCACATGACCCAGATTTCGAACTTGACCTAGAGGCCATCAAACAAACATTCTACTTATCCATGATTTAAACTAAAATTGGGGTATCAAAGATGTTAACAAATTTTCCTTTGACCTCCCCCCTAATGACCTATTTTTTGACCTGACATGACTCAATTCACACTTTGCCTAGGAATCATCAAGATAAACATTCTGACCAATTTCATGAAAATAGGATCTTAAAAGTGGCCTCCAGAGTGTTAACAAGCTTTTCCTTTGATTTGACCGGGTGACCTAGTTTTTTGATCCAACATGCCCCAGAATTGGGCATGGCCTAGAGCTCATCCAGATAAACATTCTGACCATTTCACAACAATAGGGTCATAATGTGGCCTATAGAGTGTTAACAAGCTTTTCTTTTGATTTGACTGGGGACCTAGTTTTTGACCAACATGACCCAGATTCGAACTTGGCCTAGAGGTCATCAAGATAAACATTCTGACCAAGTTTCACAAAGTTTAGGGTCATAAATGTGGCCTCTAGAGACTATAGATGTTAAAAAATTTTTCCTTCATTTGACCTGGTGACATAGTTTTTGACCCCAGATGACCCAATATCGAACTCACCCAAATTTTTTTTTTTTTGGGGTAACATTCTGACCAAGTTTCATTAAGATTGGACCAAAACTGTGACCTCCAGAGTGTTAACATTCAAATTGTTGACGACGACTGACAACGGACGACAGCCCACGGGGCGATCACAAAAGCTCACCCTTGAGAAGTGCTCTGGTGAGCTAAAAATCTGGAGGGGGTTCAGCTACAATATCTGCCATTTATAAGTCTCTGTGGTCAATTTATTTTCCAGAAGATTACTGCAAAAAGTGAATCAAACAATGCACAGTGCCTTGAACATTTATAGCCTCTCCTCTACCTACCTGGCATAACTGAAGTTGAAGACTACCTGTCTCCCAAGTACTTTTTCCTGTACTTTGCTAAATTGAGCCTATTTACTGTTTAAAGATTAAATCTGCAATCTCAAGATAGGAGTCAACATTCAATTCTGTAGTTAAGGCCAAAGTTAAAAAAAATTTTTGTTTGCTGTCTCCTACCTACCCACTTAAAATGCTGCGCCCCAGAAGTTTTTATTGGACAATGCTGGTCAAAATTTTTTCTTTAAGTTGCGATATGACAAGTGCCGCATATTTTCAAGTCATGTAAGCAAAACCAATAAATAAAAAGTTTAAATTGTACTATTTTTTCATCCTTTTATACTACATATGAAGATTTGTCTTATTTTTTCAGAAGAAATATTCTGTAAGAAACGATCATATTATATATACGGGTTAAACGTATAATCCCAACACCAAAAAAAAAAAAAATAAAAAAAATTGCTACCTACCTACCCAACTTTAAAAAGTGGGTCGGGAGACAGCAAAACAATTTAAATGTGGCCTAAGTATCTGAGGACTTCAGGACACTAATGCGGTTACTGCCCAGCTGAATGTTTGGGTCAGAAGTTTCAAAATGTCTATATTAAAAAAAAACTTTCACAAACAGCATTTTTTAATATTATTTTGAAGGTGTCAGAGACAAATTTACCTTTATTCTAAGTTTATGACTCCATGGCGGAATACGGCAACTGCTAGGTAAGTATAATTTGCTAGTGCCTGCAGTATTTATTATCTGTTAATCAAACAGAAAGCTTTGCAACATGTCATACCTGAAATAATAAAACAAAAATCATGGCAATTCTAGGAAAACCAGGTTTCAATTAAATCGTGCAAACGGGTTTTTTTAAACCCAAGAGGCCAAGATGCCCTGGGTCTCTCACCTGAGAACACACCATAACAGTGTAAACATGTTTGACCTAGTGATTTACGGAAACAAATATTCTGGCCAATTTTCATTGGGAAATTAGACCAAAAATTTGCTCTCCTGAGTTTTAAAACAAGTTTTTTTCTTTGATATGACCTAGTGACCTACTTTTTGATCCAAGATAACCCATATTCACCTTGACCTAGATGTGATCAAGGAAAATCATTCTGACCAAATTTCTTTAAAATCAATTAAACAAGAGGGCCATGATGGCCCTATATCGCTCACCTTTATCACTGCACTTGGGGACAAGAAGGTCCCCAGAAAAAATATCTAAGTCCAAAGGACAGGAACAACAAAGGGAAAAAATTTAAAAACCAAAAAGGGAAAAAAAAAATTCTTACAAGTAAAGAAAATGTCAAAATACACCTAAAAATTGGGGGTACCATCAAGTTGACCAGAGAAAAGTGGTCTCGGTTTTCCCTACGGCCAATAAAAAAAAGTTACTAAAAACAAGCTATTTTATGTAAGAAAAGGGAAGTAATTAAACAAAAAATGATTGTAAGTTAACAAAAGAAGGATCTGCCAAATAAATCTGTTGACATAAATGAAATTTCAGATAAAATATCTTCATTAGTTATGGAGATATACCCATTTTAATTTGAAATAAAGGGGGGAAATTTGACATAAAATCAGTCCATAGTTATCTACCCTCATTGGCTCAGTCCAAACTAATGACATAAATGAAATTTCAAAAAAGTCCTGTAAGTACTTACTGATATAAATCCATTTTGATTACAATCAGGGAGTTAATCAGATATAGATAACTCTGGAACCTACGAATGGATCTGATTTGTCATGGAAACCAAGATTTATTGTTTGTTGAAGATATTTTTGGGAAATTTGTACAAATAAAACCATAAATGAAGTCTCTATATGGGTGAAAAGCCAAAATAGCCAATTTTGGACCTTTAAGGGCCATAACTCTGGAATCCAATGAAGGAATTGGCCAGTTCAAGAAAGGAACCAAGATCTTGTTGGTGATACAAGTTTTGTGCAAGTTTTGGGTTAAATCAAATCATAAATGAAGCTGCTATTGTGCAGACAAGGTCAAAATAGCTAATTTTGGCCCTTTCAGGGGCCATAACCTGGAAGCCATTATGGGATCTGGTCGGTTCAATAAAGGAACCGAGATCGTATGGTGACACAAGTTTTGTGCAAGTTTGATTAAATTCAAATCATAAATGAAGCTGCTATTGTGCAGACAAGGTCAAAATAGCTAATTCTGGCCCTTTCAGGGGCCATAACTCTGGAACCCCATAATGGAATCTGACCATTCAAGAAAGGAATCGAGATCTTATGGTGATACAAGTTGTGTGCCAGTTTGGTAAAAATCAAATTATAAATAAAGCTTTCTATTGTGCAGACAAGTGTTTGGCACGGGAACCGAAAGGTCCGAGGTTCGAATCCCCCGTCGAGGCTGCACATTTTTTCCCCGAAACTGTTACATCTGGGGCCATCCGGGATTATCACCCTTGGAGCCCATGCGGGCGAAACAGTTGGCTAGGGTGTGCATCGAATTCGGTTAACAGTCTGCTGCAGACATTTGGCCAGGAGTGTCAATGTCTTGAATAAGAGGGAAAGTGTGTAGCGGGTTTTCGTAAACGGTCACCTCGATAGCTCAATTAATAGAGCGTTGGCACGGTAAGCCGAAGGTCCGTGTTCGAAACCGGTCGAGGCTGCACATTTTTCCTGAGACTGTTACACAAAAAACCTTAATTTCCTCATACCCCAGTCTCAACACAGCACCATCTCGACCTTTTCTTCCCTAAATACTTGCTATCCGCTACTGAATACTCTTCGCAAGTCACATCCAAGCTAGTCCCAGCCTAAATATTTTTTATCCTGTTTTCTCATATTCTCGGGGGCCTAAGGGGTTGTTTTTTTCCGAGTAACAGATTAACAATTTCATAAAAAAGCATTTGGGGGTTGTTTTGTAGAAAATTTACTTGTCTTTCAGATGGGGGTCAAAAAGTTACTGAAATTATCCCATTTAATTATTTTGTTTCCCGTATTCGATATCCTCACCGCAGAAATGGGGCCAAGAGTTTCTCGTATTCCCCTGGACAAATAATTTAAATTGTAGAAATTAAAAAATTAAAATTACCATTGTGTTATAAAAAGATATATTCTGTAAGAAATATTACAATTAATTGCATAATCAATAATTTATGGCAAATTTGCTAACACCACCAGAAAAAAAAAAAAGGATTTTTTTGAAAATTGAGTAAAATGCTGATAGTTTCGTCAATAGCTTCAAATCACTTGAAATTTTCAGTTTGTCATTTTGTACCATTCCCGTCTAGAACCAGGCACGGGTCCCGCGTATATTTTTTTGTTTAAGAATACGAGAAACATGGATACACTGTGATTTAAATTAATACATTTTATGATAAATGCTTTTTCTTACCAACTGCCTCTAGTAAACAATCCTTTCCATCAACACCAAGACTGTATATCTGCAGCCGTATCGGTTATACACACTACACAAAATCCTCGCGTTTTGAATTGGATGCTTTCATTATTTGTACACGGGGTGGCGGGGGATCAGTCGCTACGTTTTAAAAATTTTAGTATCTACCGACTATAAAATGAATGGATTAATAAAACTTGTTTATCACTTGTAAAAATCTTACGAAATGTTTGTTATTATAAACGCCTACTACAACCGCTGATTAGAATTAAATAAGAAATGATGCATTAACCAAGCGACACCCCTAATCTTTGCGTATTATGAAATGGACGCGTCGATTTAATTACACAAAGACTGGGTTCACGGCTTCTGAGACTTACGTGTATGATTCGAAGAGTGAAAACGGATACCATCGACTGCATACACGCGTTTTTTTTATTCCTTTGTGTGTTGGAAATTATTGTGGTCCTTCTGCCACTGGGGGAAAATTCAGAAGCGTTTCAGCAATTATTAAAAACACCAGAAGATTTTAAAAAAATTAAAGCGACCAACTTCACACAGAGACTTATTAAGTGTTAAGTATACCTAAGAATAATTTCCACAAAGAGAAAAATATTACACCCAGAGACTATTGTCAGCTGTATAATGACATAAAAGGAAAAAAAACAACAACAACAACTGTCCGTAATTTAGCGGTAAGTTTATTTATTTATGTAAAAATAGTAGCATAACTAAAAACGTTTTTTTTATATAATAAAATAATAAATTCTAATGCCAGGGTTTCAGAAATCTGCAAAAATTTTTTGGTAGCCCATTGGGCTACCAAAATTTTAATCTGGTAGCCCGAACATTTAAGTTTAAATTTTGGGAATGGCCATTTCGGTTTATTTACTATGTGCTTCTATACTACAGTGGATGAATGATAAATTATTAGAGGTTTCATAATTTTACCGTACGCACATTGTTATAAATTTTTTTCTCTTAAATAGCAATTATCATTACCATTTTTCTCATTTTAAAACATAAAACTACATGTTTTTAAAAGAGAAATATCACAGGAGTTTCCTGATATTATAGCAACATGGCAATAAAAGAGGAATGCAAATCAATTTTTATAAACTTGCAAATCCATTAGAACTTACTAACTTAGACTGTATTGAATTGTAATTTATCTCAAAATTATTTTAAAAATTGATCCTGTCTGATTCTAAACATCTTCCTGCTTTAAATAAACAACTAGAACCGCATATATAGCGTATCCATTTCTTGACACTGTGTATTCACTTTTCCGAATTTATGTTTGTCCAAAATTCTGTATACTTCTGAAATTTTGCAAATTCACGGTCAATTTTTTTGCATGTTAGGCAAGTATTTAAATTGAAAAATAACAATCAGTTTTAGGCACTACACTGCCCCAAAATCAAATATTTGTTCCTTCTGATCGCTCGATAAATATTTAGGTCAGCAAAAACCCAAAAATACACTTTGGCAGGTGGCGCTAAAAAGTAATTTTAAGACTGGTTGCATATTGTTTTAAACAATACCTATCAGCAACTTTGATGTTATTGGATCAGTCTATTTTCAGTCTTGCACATTTTTTTTTTAAACATTTGCCTGCGGTAGGATTAAATTTGGGTTAAAATTTTTTGCCGATTGTGACAGTAGGTGTTAAGATAATTAAAGCCTCGGCATGTATCCCTTGATAAACAAGGGATTATAGACAACTATCAAAATTATATTTGAAATCTAAATTATTGATTTCCGGGCTACTCGATACGGAGTTTCAAGGTAGCCCGCCGGGCACGCTCTGAAAAAATTTAGTAGCCCGACAGAATTTTCTGGTAGCCCCGGGCTCCGGACATGGGATTTCTGAGCCCTGAATGCAAATTATCATTGTTATTGATTTAAAGACCTTCGACTAAAGAAAATGGGACATCGGTTTTTTTAAAATCTTCTATCGATCTATGATTGTGGATAATTTGTCACAACTCCCTTTACCATGGCAGTTTCAGTTCAGTTTGTGGATTTCGCTAAAGGCCTGCTTTATTGCGCTAGATCATAATGACTAAATGAGCATCATTCTAATATTTGTCCACCCTGGAGACATACAATAATTTAGCCTGTAGAATTTATATATCGTCTTCATCTGTTCAGGGGTTTATTTAATTTTTTGCTTGGTTAAGGTTATGTATAACCTCTGAATGGTCACTGTTTGACTTAGCAGCATACTGGTACTGATCATGATAAACCCGGAAAAGAAAAGAGTTTTTTACCTGTCACTTTTTTATTTCTGCAAATTGTAAATCAATGGTCGGTATCAAAATAAAGCCTAACATTTTCTGAAAACTTTTTTTTATTCAAATTTATCTTAGTAAGCAAACTCACACAGAGTAGGCTGTGAAAGGGGTTTGTAAAAAGGGGGCTGTACGAACGTTGACTGAGAACATTCGACCACTTTCTCATTTACAAACTTTTCATTGTAGAATTATATTGAAAGCTTTCCCAAAAGCTGCAACAGTCATTTCCCGATCTTCATGAAACTTGGTCAGAATGTTAATCTTTATGATCTTTAGTTCAATCTGGGTCACGAATAAATTAAAGGAAAAGCTAGTTAACACTCAGAGGCCATATTTATGAACCATAATATACAAATAAAACTTGTTTTAAACTTGATAATTTTTAGGCCTGTCTATTTTAAATCTTGGTCAGGTGTGGTCAGAAACTAGGTCATCAAATCAAATCAAAGATAAAACTTGTTAACATTCTAGAGGCCACATTAATGACTGTATCTTCATGAAACTTGGTCAGAATGTAAATCTTTATGATCATTTGGGCAGCTTCGAATCTGGGTCATGTGGGGTCCCCAAACTAGGGCAACCATTCAAATCAAATGAAATGCTTGTTTTAACACCTAGAGGTCACATTTATGACCAATCTTCACGTAATATGGTCAGAAGTTATACTTGGTGTTTTTTGGGTCCTTAGGTCAAAGGTCAAGGTCACATGGATCTGAAAATTGAAAATGGTTTCCGCTCAGTCCCAAAAAATGGAGAAGGGTTTCACAGACCTGACATTGGTCTTGATGAGTAGATAGCCCCTATTGATTTTGGAGTCACTGGGTATTTAAAGACACTGATTCTGGTATGCCTGGTAAAGTGGCCTATGGAGAAACATAAGGTCTGCGATTGGCATAAGGGCCAATACACAAGTCAGGACCATTGGTAGCCTTGCTTCTGTTTATATAATAAGCTACTGTATAGCTACTGTGCAGTAAAATAAATTGGCAGGTGATATTTCCACCTTTATAGCAAATCAGTTCTCACCTTTATAACGAGTTTAGAAGCCTGCTTTAATTTGGGCTAAATAAACAAAGTAATAAGATACAAAAGTGTTTTATCATATTTTTAATAAAGTAAGTTTTTTAACAATTACATCTCATTATTGCTGTTTTTTATTTTCAAAAAATATAAAAAATGCATTCAGGCACATAGCTTTTAGAAGTAATAAATTATTGTTATTTTGAACAATGAATATCTTTATTGCTGGATTTTATTATACATAAAAGAAAGTTAACATTTATTTAGACAACACAAGAGGAATTAAACATTTTTAATATATAACATCCTTATGTCTATATACCTTCTTTATCTATAAAAATGCAACTGAACGCTTCTTTAATTTTTTAATAAAATCTAGCAATTATCTTCTCTTTTTTTTTTCGTTTTATTTTGTTACTTTTGTTAAAAAGATCATAATCATTGAATAAACAAACTTGTATAAGTTTTGAATAATTATTATTTTAGTGAGAAAAAGCTTTGCTATAAGAGTTATAATTTAATTGGCCAGGACATTACTCAACATGACTGAGCAATCAAAATTAGTACTTATCAATTAAAATAATTTTGTGTACATGCTGAAAAAAGACTAAAAAAAACAACAACATTTCAATTAATAAAATGCAAAACACAGGAAATAACCAATGGAGGCAATAAAATTTATGAATCCTGACTATAATTTAGGCTACATGTCAAGTCTACAGGGTTTTATGGACCCTTATCAGACTGGACCAGACAGGATCTTGTATATGGGGATTAAAAAGTCTGGTATTTTGGGGGGGGGGGGGTCACTTATAAAAGGAGATTTTCTTTGCCTTTTAAAGGCAAAGGCCACAGGGACTTTAACTTTAAAAAGATTTTCTCTCATTAATAGAGAAGCGTTCCACCTATTTTCTTGGAACTTCACAGGTTTATTGGTTTTGAAGTGTAGATGACTCCTAGTCCTATTGATTTTGTGGTCACTGGGTCAAAAGTCAAGCTCACAGGGACCTGAACATTAAAAATGGTTTCTGCTCAATAACTAGTGAAGGGTTTAACCTAGGACCTTGAAACTTAATAGGTTTATTGGTCTTAATGTGTACATGACCCTATTTTGATTTTGAGGTCACTGGATCAAGGTCAAGATCACAGGGACCTGAAACCTAAAAACGGTTGTTGCTTCTTATACTTCTATGAATTAAAAAATATGCAGACACTGTTTATCTATTGCAGAGGGTGAGTCTCCAGCGAAAAAGAAAAGTGGACCTCTCCTAACAACTTCAAAGGAGAACATTGTCTTGCATAGCATTTTTCTCCGAAGGGATTGATTCAAACAAGCACATTGTGACAAGTATCCCACTGAAGGCAAGTTCTACAACAAGGAAACGGACTCCACCAATATATCGACGTTCAAAAGGGCTTGAATTTGTTTAACCGATCAAAACTGTGCCATAAGTCATGAATCAACCCTCCAATTAAAACAAAACATATGGAGAAGTCAGTCACTTTCAAATCAAGTAACAATTTAAGATATGAGACGATTCTAATGACGACAATGAATAATGGAGAAATATAATGTACTTGAAAATGTTTAATGGAAATAGGGGAAAATGTGAAACTTTTTTGTATTTATTTGGTGCTCATGAAGGCTTTGTCATTGATAAGGCTGGCAGATAAGTTGATTTATTTCTTTGTTTTCAACAAAGAGAAAAGTTGAAAAGTCTAAATTTAAGCATTTTAGGAGTACTAAAAGATGTTATAGAAATATTTGAGATAGAATGTAAAAACTGGCCCTTCTTAGGGTCTGCTAATTTAGGACTAAAATAAAATAAAAACATATAATCGACTTCTTTTCGTGAATCGATTGATGGATTTTTTTCTGTAGCATTATTAAAAGGTCCTCGCATTAAACAGGGTTGGGGTTATAGGAATGGTCTCCTTCTGACATATATGAGCCATATAACTCAAACCTAACTGAAAGATTTTAGCTAACCTTAGCACAAAGTGCTCAAAGGTGAGCTTTTGTGATCGCCCTGTGTCTGTCGTCGTCAACAATTTGACTGTTAGCACTCCAGAAGTCACAATTTTGGTCTAATCTTAATGAAACTTGGTCAGAATGTTACCCTCAATAAAATCTTGGACGTGTTCGATAATGGGTCATCGGGGGTCAAAAGCTAGGTCACCAGTCAAATCAAAGGAAAAGCTTGTTAACACTCTAGAGGTTACAATTTTGGCCCAATCATAATGAAACTTGGTAGAAATGTTACCCCAAATAAAATCTTGGATGAGTTTGATTTTGTATAATCAGGTTTAAAAAACTAGGTCACAAGGTCAAATATAAAAGCAAGGAGTGACTGTTAGAGAGGAAGGAAAAAGCCCAAAAATATTGCAGGGCTCCAGATAAGTCTTAAAGATGCGTATTAGTGTAAATTACGCTTTGAAATAATGCATATACGCATGTGCGATCATTTTTAAGCGTATAAAAACGTATAAGAAATTACAGAAACTCCTGCAATGACTTTTTACTAGCGTAAACAAACTCTGAATCATCTAAGTCCTTACGTAACAAAGCACGGTCAGCATTCTAAAGCGGTGTCGATCTAAGATTGTAAAAAGTGAACAAACACTACGCATCTTTAAACCAACAAGAACGATCTTTAAAAACCCATATTTAAAGCTATATTGAGTATCGTATTGTAAGCCAAAGTAAAGTAAAACCAAGGGAGAACAAAAGCAAAAACCTGAATGCTGAATTGAAACTGAACTGCAAACAAATTCATGGTGTTACACCAAATTAATAAATTTATATGTTATAAAACCGTTTTCTTTTTGTTTTTACATTACAAATTTTCAAGAGTAAAATTACTCTTAGTAATTTCAGATTTTACCATTTTACTCATTCACAAAAATTATGATGAGTAAACACTCCAGGCCAACAAAATTATCTGGAGCCCTGTAATTGGTCATTGAAAAGTGCAGTTGAGTCAGGGAAAAAGTCAGGAAATAGTTTGGGAAATTCATTTTCTCAACTAAGTGGCAACCCTGAGAAACTGTATAATATATGTTTGTACTAAGCTTACTACAATACTTATCACAAATTGTGTTTTTACTGTGCAAGACTAGAAGATGCAATGAAAAGAACAGCATATTGCATTTGTATAATAACTTGAAAATATTTTAACTGTATGCAAGTTTCTTGTGTGAATTTATTTTTTATTCAGTTCATCATGTTCATGTCCTGAAAACCTAGGTTGTCATTTCGTTTCGAACAACATAGGAAGCAAGGGATTTAAATATAAATTGTGACTTTAGATTCCGAGAAATAGTGTTTTCAAACTACGATGATCACTCTACTGGTACTTGAAAACAATTTTTTACGGTTCTAATATTTTATTGGGTTATTCAAAAATGTTACATTAGTATGATGTTTTAGCCATTTCATCCATTAAGTAAACTTAACATAAAAAGTATTGGGTGAAGTGCTGTTTGTAGGTAAAAAAAGTGTACTTTATATAGCAGGGCCTCAACTGGGCCTCAGAAAGTTATAGCCACTTTTTTTAGCTCACCAAAAGCTGAAGACTCAGGTGAGCTATTCTGATCACTCACCGTCCGGCTTCGGCTTCTGTCCGTAAACTTTTACTTTAAACCGCTAGGCCCAATTTCATCAAAACTTCACAAGAATGTTCCTTGGTGAAGCTGTACAAAAGTGTTCGAAGAATTGAATTCCATGCAGAACCGAAAGGAAAAACTTTAAAAATCTTCTTTCAAAAACAAGAAGCCCTAGAGCTTAGATATTTGGTGTGAAGCAGTGCCTAGTGACCTCTACCAAATTTGTTCAAATCATGACCCCGGGGTCAAAATTGACCCCGTCCCAGGGTCACTTGATTTTACATAGGAAAATCTTAAAAATCTTCTTCTCAAAAACCAGAAGCCCTAGAACTTAGATATTTGACATGTAGCATTGCCTAGTGGACCTCTACTAAAGTTGTTCAAATCATGACCCCAGGATCAAAATTGACCCCGCCCCAAGGGTCACTTGATTTTACATATTTTCTATAGGAAAATATTCAAATTTTTTAAAAAAAATAAACCAGAAGGCCTAGAGCTTAGATATTTGACATGTAGCATTGCCTAGTGGACCTCTACAAAATATGTTCAAATCATGACCCCCGGGGTCAAAATTGACCCCGCCCCAGGGGTCACTTGATTTTATATAGGAAAATCTTCAAAAATTTTCTAAAAATAAACCAGAAGGCCTAGATCTTAGATATTTGACATGAAGCATTGCCTAGTAGATTTCTACAAAATTTATACAAATCATGACCTCCGGGGTCAAATTGACCCCGCCCCATGGGGTTACTTGATTGTACCTAGAAAAATCTTCAAAATTTTCTAAAAATAAACCAGAAGGCCTAGAGCCTAGATATTTGACATGTAGCATTGCCTAGTGGACCTCTACAAAATTTGTTCAAATCATGCCCCCCCCCCCCCAGGTCAAAATTGACCTCGCCCCAGGGGTCACTTGATTTTATATAGGAAAATCTTCAAAAAAATTCTAAAAATAAACCAGAAGGTCTAGATCTTAGATATTTGACATGTAGCATTGCCTAGACTAGACTTCTACAAAATTTGTTCAAATCATTACCCCTGGGGTCCAATTGAGCCCGCCCCATGGGGTTACTTGATTGTACAAAGAAAAATCTTCAAAATTTGCTAAAAATAAACCAGAAGGCCTAGATCTTAGATATTTGATATGTAACATTGCCTAGTAGACATCTACAAACTTTATTCAAATCGTGACCCCTGGGATAAAATTGGCCCCGCCCCAGGGGTTACTTGATTATACATCGTAAAATCTTCCAAAACATTTCTAAAAATCATCAGTTTGACATTTGAAACATGAAGCTCATAATACTCAGGTGAGCGATCCAGGGTCATCATGACCCTCTTTTAGAGAAACTGCCAAATTATAGCTGAATTGCTGAAATTTTGCAACCTTTTAATAAATTCTTGTAACCACTTCATGGTGAGCTTTTGTAACTGCTCTATTTCCTTCGTGGTTATCCATCGGTCAACAATTAGTAAAAATTTACTTCAAAATCGCAGGGCATATTCACACCAAACTTAACAGGAATTATCCTTAGGTGACCCCCTACCAAAATTGTTTAAAGAATTCATTTTCATTTTTGGAATTGTATATGTCATTGTTTGATATTTCTGTCTACAAAACAGAATATGTTTTACTGTAACATTTACATGATGGGCATATATTGTATATAATTTTTAGCTCAAGTATACGAAGAATAAGGAGGCAATCCTACCCGACCTGGCATTGGCGTCTTTCCGCGTCCCCACCTTAGTTGAAGTTTTTTTTACACTTTCTTTTTTAGCTCACCTGTCACTAGTGACAAGGTGAGCTTTTGTGATCACCCTTCGTCCGTCAGTGCGGACGTGCGTCAACAATTTCTTGTCTGCACGACAGTGGTTTCATTATGATTTTATTTTAACCAAACTTGCACACAACTTGCATCACCATAAGATCACGGTTCCTTTCTTGAACTGGCCAGATCCCATTATGGGTTCCAGAGTTATGGCCCCTGAAAGGCCAAAATTAGCTATTTTGACCTTGTCTGAACTTATGATTTGATTTTAACCAAACTGGCACACAACTTGTATCACCGTAAGATCTTGGTTCCTTTCATGAACTGGTGAGATTCCATTATGGGTTCCAGAGTGATGGCCCCTGAAAGGGCCAGATTTAGCTATTTTGACATTGTCTGCACAATAGCAGCTTCATTTATGATTTGAATTTAATCAAACTTGCACAAAACTTGTGTCACCATAAGATCTCGGTTCCATTCTTGAACCGGCCAGATCCCATAATGGGTTACAGAGTTATGGCCCCTGAAAGGGCCAAAATTAGCTATTTTGACCTTGTCTGCACAATAACAGCTTCATTTATGATTTGATTTTAACCAAACTTGCACACAACTTGTATCACATTGAGACAATGTTACAGAGCACATGTTTCAGATGGCTTTCTTTAAGGTCAAGGTCACACTTAGGGGTCAATGGTCATGTGACTTTGTTTTCTGTTTATATTGCCCTGCATTGCGGTGCTCTTGTTTTTCTTTGGCAAATCCTTTTTATACGCCCGTTTGAAAAACAAGACGTATTATGGGAACGCCACTGGTGGGCGGGCGGCGTCCACAGACTTTGTCCGGACCATAGATCTTCTACATGCATGGAGGGATTTTGATGAAACTTGGCACAGTTGTTCACCATCATGAGACGGAGTGTCATGCACAAGAACCAGGTCCCTAGGTCTAAGGTCAAGGTCACACTTAGAGGGCAAAGGTCAAATTCAAGAATGACTTTGTCCGGAGCATATCTTCTTCATTCATGGAGGGAATTTTTATGAAAGTTGGCACAATTGTTCATCATCATGAGACGGAGTGTCTTTCGCAAGAACCAGGTCCCTAGGTCTAAGGTCAAGGTCACACTTAGAGGTCAAAGGATACAAGAATGAAAACTTTGTCCAGAGCATTTCTTCTTCATGCAAAGAGGGATTTTGATATAACTTGTCACAAATGTTCACCACCATGAGGCGGAGTGTCATGCGCAAGAAACAGGCCACTAGGTCTAAGGTCAAGGTCACACTTAAGGTCAAAAGATACAAGAATGAAAACTTTGTCCGGAGCATTTCTTCTTCATGCATAGAGGGATTTTGATATAACTTGTCACAAATGTTCACCACCATGACCGGAGTGTCATGTGCAAGAACCAGGTCACTAGGTCTAAGGTCAAGGTCACACTTAGAGGTCAAAGGATACAAGAATGAAAACCTTGTCCAGAGCATTTCTTCTTCATGCATAGAGGGATTTTATATATAACTTGGCACAAATGTTCACCACCACGAGACGAAGTGTCTTGCGCAAGAACCAGGTCCCAGGTCTAAGGTCAAGGTCACCCCTTACAGGCCAAAGGTCAGATACAAGAATGACTTTGTCGGAGCATTTCTTCTTCATGCATGGAGGGATTTTGATGTTACTTGGCACAATTATACACCATCATGAGAGGAAGTGTCATCGCAGTTCCTTTCTTTAGAATTACTTCCCTTTGTTGTTACTAAAAATAGCTTTATATTGTAACTTCTTCATTACAGTCGTAAGAAAAAATCGAGACCACTTTTCCCGTAGTACAACATGCATGCTACATCCAATTTGAGGTGTATTTTGACCAATCTCTACCTGGTAAAATTTTTTTGTGGACTTACAACTTTTTTTTGGGTTTTTTTTCTTTTTTGGATTTTTTTTTTTTTAAAGATTAACTTCCCTTAGTTGTTACTATAAATAACTTATATTGTAACTTTTTTATAATTGACCGTAGGGAAAAACCAAGACCACTTTTCTGTGGTGCAACATAGATGCTACTTTCAAATTTTAGGTGTATTTTAAGGTATCTCTACCTGGTAAGGAGTTTTGATGTTGATTTAGAAAAACAAAAGAATTTCAATAATCACTACCACAAATTAAAATTCCATTTGCAATACAGGTGCTAGTGTAAAGAAATTTGCAGTGACGGGCGTATATTGTGACATTCTGGCACTCTTGTTTTATTTATGTTAGACTTTTGTGTTATATTTATTATGTTCATAAGTATTTGTTTTGGTATTTTTATACGCCCGTTTGAAAAACGGGACATATTATGGAAACGCCCCTGGCGGGCGGGCGGGCGGCGTCCACAGACCTTGTCCGGAGCATATCTTCTACATGCATGAAGGATTTGATGAAACTTGGCACAGTTGTTCACCATCATGAGACGGAGTGTCATGCGCAAGAACCAGGTCCCTAGGTCTAAGGTCAAGGTCACACTTAGAGGTCAAAGGTCAAATTCAAGAATGACTTTGTCCGGAGCATATCTTCTTCATGCATAGAGGGATTTTGATGAAAGTTGGCACAATTGTTCATCATCATTGAAAGGAGTGTCATGCGCAAGAACCAGGTCCCTAGGTCTAAGGTCAAGGTCACACTTAAGGTCAAAGGATACAAGAATGAAAACTTTGTCCGGAGCATTTCTTCTTCATGCATAGAGGGATTTTGATATAACTTGGCACAAATGTTCACCACCATGAGGCGGAGTGTCATGCGCAAGAACCAGTCTCTAGGTCTAAGGTCAAGGTCACACTTAGAGGTCAAAAGATACAAGAATGAAAACCTTGTCCGGAGCATTTCTTCTTCATGCATAGAGGGATTTTGATATAACTTGGCACAAATGTTCACCACCACGAGACGTAGTGTCATGCGCAAGAACTAGGTCCCTAGGTCTAAGGTCAAGGTCACACTTAGAGGCCAAATGTCAGATACAAGAATGACTTTGTCCGAAGCATTTCGTCTTCATGCATAGAGGGATTTTGATGTAACTTGACACAATTATACACCATCATGAGACGAAGTGTCATGCGCAGTTCCCTTCTTTCGAATTACTTCCCTTTGTTGTTACTATAGATAGCTTATATTGTAACTTTTTCATTACTAGTCATAGGGAAAAATCGAGACCACTTTTCTGTAGTACAATATGCATGCTACATCCAATTTTGAGGTGTATTTTGACCAGTCTCTACCTGGTAAAGATTTTTGTGAGGACTTACAATTTTTTTTTTTTTTTTTTTTTTTTTTTTTTTAAGATTAACTTCCCTTAGTTGTTACTATAAATAACTTATATTGTAACTTTTTTATAATCGACCGTAGGGAAAAACCAAGACCACTTTTCTGTGGTACAACATAGATGTTACTTTCCAATTTTAGGTGTATTTTAAGGTATCTCTACCTGGTAAGGAGTTTTTTTGTGGACTTAGAAAAACAAAACACTTAGTTATTACTAAACAACCACAAAGTTAAAATTCCATTTGCAAATACAGGTGCTAGAGTAAAGAAATTTGCTGTGACGGGCGTATATTGTGACATTCTTGCACTCTTGTTTTAAATAAATAGATTAAAATATGTGTTGAAATTTTCAGTGATATTTGTATTTTTTGCAAAATGATATTAAGTGGCATTTGTCCATAAATACGAACAATATTCCAAATGTATACAGATTCTTATTCAGTTCTCACATTTGTTCATATTTGGATATTTTTCAAATGCATACAAACAAATCCAGACAAACAGAAAAATTCCAAATTGTATTTTTTTTGAGTCGGCTAAAGGCTGAAAGCCTTTTGACGAGTCCTTTGCTGTTCAGCGATTCTCTAAATGGACCGATAACACGTGAAGGGATGTAGTTCCATTGGTTTCTCAAACTTCAAACAGTTCACTGCATGAATGAAGTTAAGTTGTGTCAATTCCCTTTGCTATGACCAATATACGATGTAATCTGTCATATTTTTGACTTGTAATTGTGCAATACTCAAATGTAACTCATTAAGCATAAATGTGCATTTTAAGAATTTCGCAGGCTTACAAAGCTTGAGTAACATCCAGCGAAAGACAAAAAAAGTTCCACAGGGCTCCAGATAAGATGCGTATTAGCGTAAATTACGTATAGAAATAATGCAAATACGCATGTCTAATAATTTCTAAGCGTATAAAAACGTATATAAAATTACAGAAACGCACACAATGCTTTTTTAAAAACAAAATCTGAATTGTCTGGGTGCGTTAGGTAACATAGCCGATCAGCCTTAATTCTCCCACATTGAACGTAAACACGCATCGTATGATTTCTATAAACTTTGCGTGGGTTGAATTTTGCAGTCTGAGTAAACGGATAAATTATCGGAAGAAGAAGCTCTTACTGGTTTGTTTATTACTACTGATATTAAAAATGATTTTAATTCTTATTTTTCGAGAAAAAAACGGGGAAAATTAAATTGTATTTTCTTGTATTTTTGAAATCG
>NW_026461308.1:0-69503 GCF_021730395.1 Mercenaria mercenaria | reverse complement strand
CCAGGAGCACTGCCAGGTTAGCATAACTGCCCGCCGTTACGTAACTGCATTCTATTGGAAAACGATGCTTAACAAAAAAAAACAACAAAAAAACAGACACGCAAACAAACAAACATAATCTTTCAATGGCATATTCAATGCATCAATTTACCGCACAAATATGCGAGGGATATATCGATTTGATAGTACAGAGAATGGCAATATAAAATTCAGACACACGCAAGCTGTGACTGAATCATTAAACGGTACTATCTCGTTGAAATGAAATATTCAATGGACACTTAAATGATTTCTTTATGTATTTTTTTTTCTTTTAATTCCTATATTATACTGAGTCTGAGTAGTAGATCAACCTTGTTGCTTTTACATTACTTTAATATGCTAAGCAAAAGTACAGACAAAATACAGCCCGTGAATATATGGACAGGCTCAAGTAACATTTTCAGCCATTATTTGTTGCAGTATTTTACAACAAGGTGAAATAGATAACGTGCTACAAACCAATATATTGTTCCTCATTTTCATTCATAAATTGTCCTTCAGTTGGGACGTTTTCCCCCAGAGGATGGTATATAGGACAATGCTAAACTTACTTGCATTTTGACATAGTATCAGTCACTTTTGTGAAAATGCACTAAACATAAGGTCTTTTTTTATTTTCCCAAATATTCAATAACTATAGAAGAATGTCAAGGCATTTAACGCCCAAGGAACCCGTTCTAAATGCGGTACTATTAATGATTCCGTGTTACTTACCTCCGTATTGAAATGTATGTATTTCTGTAATCCAAATTTGTCAGCATACATATGTAAATACTGGTCAACATACTTATGGTGCATGAATATCGGGTAATCTGCCGGTGTAGGAAAATCACTGTAGCACATCATCTCCTTCGATGTGTTGATCACCGTGGATTTCATAACACATGCCTGACCCTCCTCCACCTCTTCTGTGTAATGCCATAATCCGCTGATATAGTTTGTCCTCTCAAAACACACGGGTTCAAGTTCCTCGTCAAGGCAACATTTTATAGCAGTTAGACCACTAGCACCAGCCCCAATTACTGCAATGCGTTTCATTTCTTTCGTTCCAGTTCTTTTCTTTACACTGTATAACAAACTTTTTAGAGAACCTTTATAAATTCAGTAAGTCTTCTTGGACAAGATTTGAAAAAAGTTATGAAGAGAACTGATAACGTCCAGGACTTTATACGCATTTCAAAATGTTTATATTATGCATTAGCACAAAATGCAAGGATACCACGCGACAGTGTTTATTTGCAAACTGCGTGCAAGGTTAACGATCTATAAATACTTCAGTAAATACACAATAACTTGTTTACAAATGCAATTTAAAAGGTAAAATAAACACAAAATATTTGAAAGAAACCGTGTGTTTATATTTGCCAGTAAGAGAAGTAGAGCATAGCATTGAAAGGGCATATTTGATTATAATTTTAATATACAAATCTAAATGTGTTGTTATATTTTAATGCGAGGAGCATAAATCTTGCTTAATCATCATTTCCGTTTACTTATTACTGAAAGAACTGTCTATATTTTGGAATCATGACCACCGTCTTCAAACAGTAACGCAAATTTACTGTAATGACGCCTACTAAGTAGCGCTAAATAGCAGTAAAGTAAATGGTAAAAACAGCACAAACAATGAGCAGGTAAGGAATCCTTTCAATATTGCAGTTACTTTTAACAGAATTGAAGAAAACACATATGTACATGCAGTGGAGAGACAATAATACAATGTTCATTTGTTCGATAAAAAGGCTGTTTGCTAAAGCATTCGTGAGAACCAGAAAACTTGAGACGGATTTAGTAATATTTAACATGTTTTATACAGAAATACCGCTTATGGCGACAAACCTTTAATGTTAAAAATGACTCTTCGGTACCCATCAGCCAAACGTTGGTATCAAAATTTATATATTTTTAATACCATGCATAGTTTTGCTTTCGTTTTATCCGTTTACAAAGCAATGTAAGCCTAGACTACATTGGAAAATACGAGACTGGCTTGATTCTGTAGTCGGAAAGCTTGCTTATTCATGACATAATGATACAAGAAATGTTTTATGACTGCTTCTTTTCTTGACAACATTTTTTTTATATTACAACTTTTTGAGACACATCTCATCTTTTGGAGTTCAGCACTTCTTTGGACTCAACCGTTCCTAACGAGGCAAGAAGAATGATTGACAGTTCTTTAAGTCCACTGAGACGACCTGCTTTGATACCTTTTTTCTTGCTTGTTTCGTCCTTAATGATGTTAATCTTCTTGCTCTGCTTTCTGCAAAGGCATTTAGTATATGCGTATTCGGTTCTTTAAGTTTTGTTTGATATATTATATATTCAGTTCACGAACTTTTACATTTTTTATACATTGTGTTGCCCGTATGTATGTAAGGAATTAACCTGGCAGTGATAACTTTTATTTACTCTGTCCTGGAACTTCCCAGTTGGAATATTGTGGGGATATGAAAGTCTGGAATCGGCATAAGCCTCTCTGTAATGGCCGTCCCAAGGTGCACCGCTGAGTTCCTTAAGTTATTTTCAAAAATTTAACTTTTCATTAAACCTCGTTTTTACAAACTTTCAGAATATACTTAGAAAAATTCGGCAAATAAAACAAGATAGGGTTGTGTGCATGATTTTTGCTAGGCTGTGTTGAAACATTTGGTCCTCACAAAAGTTTTCATAATGGGAGTCTATCCAAGATAGCAAGTAGAATTTTTATACAATGCAGTTTTTAATGCTTTTTCTCTCAGTAGTAAATAATTTTCTATTACATGGTGAAGTAAAATATAAAAAAAAATAAATATGTCCGCGTGCTTGTTTTGGCACAGGTGGTAAACGCGCAATCCAATTCCCGCCGGGAATACGCTTAAAATGGGTTGCGCAACGTCAGATGCTGGTGTTGCGCGTAAAAAAGACGAAATTGAGGTATGTGAAGTTATGATTTTGCTTAGTATAAGACAAGAATAAATTTTCTAGAAAAAAGCAAAATGCTATTCGACACAAATATGATAATACATCATATATATGTGTAAAATATCTGGCTTCTAATTTATGATTCGGCTCTATTATCACAAAAACTCGGGCGACACGAAGCGTGAAAAAAGTATGAAATCAACAAAAATGGAAGTTTCTGGCCTCATGTGCCTAATCTGTGGCCATCTGATGCTTTTTATGATAACTCAACTGTTATAAAGTAACCAATATCAAAATTATTACGGGGACATAGATGACAAAAAATCATCGGGAATGGGGTTGCGCACCGGGAATGGAGTTGCTCGTATACATCATAATGTATTAATGTATACGCGCAACTCCATTCCCGGGGCGCAACCCCATTCCCGATTTTTTTTTTTGCCAATCTTCCCCCCAAAAGCAACATTTCATTCAAGTGTATGTAATATTCATGACTGTTGTACACGTGTTTGATCATTAGAAGCGTCACATTTCCAGAAAGAAGGCACAAGAGTTAGAAAATTTTCATTTTTCATGATTCCATGCTTTTTTGACAGTTCGAGCCAGCAGAGCTTTCGTGATAACAGAGCTGATTCTTAAATTAATAAGTTGGTACTTCACACATATGATATTTATTCATTTTTGTGTCGAATAGCATTTTGCTTTTTTTCGAAGGCACTCGTAAATGTGTCATTATTTACAAAAACAAAAACCCACCTACCTCGATTTTGTATATATTGATGCGCAACACCAGCACTGGAAGTCGCGCAACCCATTTTTAGCGTATTCACAGTGGGAATTGGATTGCGCGTTTACCACCCGTGTTTGGAATATTTGAGCATGAGTAAAGAGATCCGCACATTTCAAACCGATTTTCAGACATTATTGGAATGATTTTACATTTCAGAACTTTGTTTATCATATTGTGTCTTTTTTTAGCTAAACCGTTGCCGAATTAAGTACCGGAATGCCAAGAACTCGTGCAAAGTATTTCGTTTCTTCAATAAACCGACTCCAGACTTTAATGTACGTTATCCTGATAAATGACGTTATGCCATTACAACCCAAACGTGCAAAACTGCATGCATGTGTTTTATTTTTCAAGTTATCTATTCGTTTTACTTTATTTATGTTATATATTTGTATCTCTATCGTTTACACATACATATCGACGCTGATGTGGGGTTTTGTTTACTTAATTGTGGCTACTGCTATTGCATCGTTGTTATAGCTTTTGTTGGCGTATACAAATAGCTAGCAATTAACTACAAACAACCTATCGCTATCAGATGTAAATTGTAAACAAACAAAACTATTTCATGTTTATTGTATTTTTTTGTAAATAATTAGGATAGCTTTGTATATTCAAAAATTATATTCACCCTGATGCTCATTTAAGCAAAGTATTGCATAATTGGCTTCGTTGACTTTTTCGCATCGTAACTGTTTTTTTTAAACAAAGATAGAAAGTAATATTCCTACATTTAACAGGGAATTATGTAAACCATACACTTGTCAAAATGATGTCTGGTCTTGGCCTTAGACACCCTTGTTACCCGGATAATACAAGATGATTTGATAACTCCAACATGCTACAAACTGGATGAACTGTCAAACTTGGTAAGGACATTGTTTATTTCAATATTTTCTAATTACTCATTCTGATCGTTTAAAGTGTTATAACTGATTCAAAATAGTTTACAAGCTGTACCATTTGCACTAAACAGTTTGCATATCGGACATATTTTTCACTTTGGAAACGCTTTAACAATGTTTATATTTTGCTTTTGAGAACGAGTTTGGCGATTTAAACCGTTGTCAACCTTATTTAATGGACTTTCGGTAATGAATGCTATTTTGTAATTTTTAGTTAATATATAAACAATGATATGAACATATTAGGAAGTTTTTATCTTAGATCAAATAACCCAAATTTACAAATATATAAGCATATGTGTAAGTCGATGGATACTGACCAAAGTGTTCGCAGAAATTTCGAAGATAAAGCCCAAAATGTTATATGGATAATAGTCAACATTGTAAAGTGACACGAAAAAGAAACGCAACAAGTACTGTAATAGTCAATATTTATAACCTACTGATGTTTAGCCATACAAATTTATATGTGTAATCAAAGTAAACATAACAGAAAAAAAATATCATCAAAAAATTAATATCGTCTGAGATCATATTTCTTTCCATGCTTCAACATCAGTGCAGTCAGTAACGCGTATAGCCACCATTTCTCTGTATGACAGACAATACAAGGGTGGTCTTGAAGGTGGAATTTATTGTTGTCCATACTATGACTCTGTCACCATTGTACGGATAAACCTCACGCACACAGTTATTTGCGAAACGTTCGTTGCGGCGTCCGTATATTCTGACCTATCCGTCAGCGTGATGGAGATTAAATCTTTATTCGTCGCTTAATACAACAGATCCCCACAGACGTCGTCGGTTAGTCAGAGCCCAGCGTTGCTTTTCTTGACGATGACAAGAGCCTTACATCGAGTTGGACGACGAAAATGAATCCCGCGTTTACGCAAACAATTTATGACTGTGTCACGGTGAATTGGTCGTCCGGGATTTCCAATTATAACATGTGACGTGGATTGCGACGTCACAAAGCTGTCACGTAAATGACGTTGACGTATCATATTATCTTGACGTATGCTTGTCAGACGCGGTGCAACTGAACGTTGACGGTCACCAGCTGTTACTGTAATGTTAACACGTCCAACTAACGTTCATTTTGAAACATTGTATCTGTGAAATTCCACCGGTTAAAAGTCCCAAAATTAGATTTCTCTCTGCCATATTTAGCCTTGGTATTTGAATAAGGAATTAAATCGGTGTTGAGTATACTCCTTGTAAATGAGGCAATGTATAGATCAACTTCATGCATCGAGGCGTGTCTGCACTTTAAGGTCATAACAATACTGCTGTAAACACCGAAAATAGCGGTTAAGTCACGCCTAATTGGCGTTGAATTATACACTGCAAAGTTTTATTGATTCGCCTCGTGGTATAATAGCACGAGGTTCACGAGCATTTTGTGCAGCGCCATTTAGATGGAAGCGGAATATGGAATGTAAGTATTGATGTATGCTCTTAAAACAAAATGGTGAGGAAATGTAATTGTTGCGTTTATTTTTCGTGTAAGTTTAGTTTGACATTTGCATATGCTATTCTTAAGGTACAATTTTGTATATTAGATAAGTATACGCATGAAATGTGGTAACTTATTGATGTAGCACGCTCAATGCAATGTATTATACAGGTGGTCAGTACCAGAAGTTCTTGAAACATTTCATTATCAGTCGTCGCACTTTTAACAGAATGTAACAATTTTGGTTTGTTTCAGTTTTTACCACGCTTAAAATTGCTCTTTGTAAATAATTGCTTGTCAACTAGTAAACAAGGTTCAGACTTCTTGAAACTTGTACACATCTTTAATTACAGGTATTCATTCCAGAATAGAGATGGATGAAATAGACAACATTGACGAACAGGTAGAGTTGGCTCCTTTGTTGAAGTTTCAACAACTGATGAGTACCCTCATAAATGTACGGTTTGTAGAAAGGCGTATAAGCACAGCCAGTCTCTCATCAGAGAGGTCTTGGTGTACCACTATGTACACCTAGATATTCAGAATGTGAACAGGGTTTGTGCTATTAGTGATTATAAAAGGTAGTTGACAATCAAATACATGTATGTACTTTATATGGAATATAGAGATCGTGGGGTAAAAAGGGACAGCGGGGGAAATAATACTTATGCACATGTGTACTTGAAACAAGGAAGGTGCAAGTTGCACACTGTGCCTGTTACCAGCATAAAAATGTTAACAGGCTGATATCATCATGTTTTTACAAAGTAATTTATCAAAACATGTCCACGCACACAAAAGTGGTCAAGCTGTTATGGGATGTCAATGAAAAAAAATCAATATTGGCTATTATCAACTTTCAAGGACAACACATGTAGGGTGTTATCCATGGTCATTTTTGGCTGTTATCCATTTTTCATACATAGATCAATATAAATGGTTTTGACATTAAAACGGCAAAAGTAAACAACTTACTGTAAACTATGACAGATAATGAAATGGTAGAGTCATACATACAGTGAATTACAAGCGGGTAAAACAATTCTAAATATTTTTTATGATTTTTCAAACTAAACTTACATGGTTTTTGTAAACTATTTAACATATTGTGTATTGTATTCACAAAAATACAGTAAAATAGTTTGAGTTCCATGGAAACAAATCGCCATTCGTTCTTTTTGCAACATCTGGGGGTTAAAATCACTTATCAAGCCACAGCAACTTACCGAAAAACGTGAAATTTTCAAAATAGTTGATCGGCCATTTTATAGCATGTTGGAGTTATCACATCATCTTGTATTATCCGGGTAACAAGGGTGTTAGATTCGACATGTTAACACCACTACTAAACTATGACACTGCATAAGTCAGAACACCCACTGTTTGAACTTTGGATAAGAGATCCGCATATGGATTGGTGCTTTACCCCTGACACGCCAAGGAACTAATGACACCTCCGAAATTGGGGCACCTACTATATCTTGTGCTTTCCTCCGACAAAAAATACTTCATTCGCCTGATGGGTGAATTTCGGTGCATACTAAGGCCTAACAAATTCTTTGTTTCCGGTAACATGCTAAAAAAATTAGGGTAGGTAGGTCGGTAATTTTTTTTTTTTTTTGATTTTATTTTTTTATTAAGGGAGACTTTTCGGAAATTATTTTTGTGTCAAAAAATGATTACAAATAAGGGGGTTATGCCTTTAGAGCATCAATAAGTTGATTTCTAACATCACTGGCCGTGTTTAAAGCATAAAAGGTGCAAGGTCATATTTAGGGTCGGGCAATTTAGGGTAGGTCGGGATACCGGAAACAAACATTTTTTACGCCTAATAAGCGTAGATACACTTCACATGCCAACTGGATGAATTCTTTTTACACCAGACCGAAATCAGAGGCAAAAGTATTAGGCGAATGATTCATTATGTTAATTACTTTCAACAACAGAATAAAGCCATTTTCTATTTTCCAGCTTAAACTACGCTTAGACTGTGTTTCGTACACGGATGAAACATTAAAGGTAAATATGCCAAATATATTAAACACATATGAACATGTTTACTCAAAAGTTTCAACGATGGGTACCGCACAGCCGAAGTTTCCATTAACCTGGTGTTTCTTTGTAAACATGTCAAATGTTTATAAACCCAGCAGTACCTAATAGTGTTTTAGTTACTGCTGATCGATTTTGCCGACAAAAAGCCTATTAATAAATAAGATCGTCGCAGACAATTGTGATATGCTATATTATTTTAAAAATACCACGTAAACACAATAACAACAATGTGAACACCTTTCAACAGCGGATCTTGAGTTTTTACAGGAAACAAAAAAAACAAAGACAAATATCAAACAGGGAATGCCACGCACCAAAAACGCAGCCTCTTCAAAACGAAACCCACAGCACGCAGACGCGTGCACCACACACACACACACACACACACACACACACAGCCAACACATTAGGACAAAACGAACAAACAATGGAACACACACACACACACACACACACACACACACACACACACACAAAGCCAACACATCAGGACAAAACGAACAAACAAAGGAACATAGTGGGGCACCGCCTTGGAACGGTCAGTGGCAAAAACACCATGGGGAGCTTAAACCGGTTTATGGTGCGCACCCAACCTCACTCTTACCCCCACCATGTTCCAAAGACACGGGACAGTGTAAATAAAAGACTGTTGTCCTCTATCTTCCGTGTGCACATAGGTTTTGCTTTCAGTTCTTACGTGCCTCTCGTTACGGGAGGATTTAGTACTTGCGTACAAGTTAGACCTACATTTTTTATGACATGATCTTTTTGTGTTTTGAGAATTGCCTTTAGATTTTTGATTTAAAAACAAACAAACAGCAAAAATAAACAAAGTAGAATGTTTCTTTAAACCAGATAAATCCAGTTTTGACCTTAAGGCAGTTCGCCGGTCATGTACCTGTCAGTGCTCGTGATATAAAACGTTACGCTACATGCCGCACGTAGCTTCTGTTTTAGATCTTTATTGGGAGAACTCAATGCACTACATTTTGGTCAATGGCCATGCTGAACTTGTTTATGTTTTCTACCCGTCTCATTAGACTGAATATCGGCCGTATTTCCAATGCCAATAAGGCTGCATTTTCCCATCCCAAATAGGAAGAAAATATTGCAAACCCAAAGACCAAAATCCTAACTGAAAGGTTTTTGTTATTAAACAAAAAATAAATGAATAAATAAACTAGCGTAGTGAATTATGTTGCTTATGAAATGAAACAAGTTCTTGAAAGGTCAACCCTTTACACTTTTAAGTAATTAAAAAAGACTGTCTGCATCACAATAAAAGAATGAGTATATAATTATCTGCTGGTATAGGTTTATACTGAGGAAAACAAAACATCGGACACAAAATATGTTTTAATTACCGTATATAAGCACATTTAAGTAAATATTTGATTTGCATACTTTTGAAACATTTTAAAATATATCAACAAATATTTGAAAACGTCACACATATATATACGCATGCTCGCCTAAAAGTATTGAGTATATCATGCAAATTACCTTTGTGACATTGTCTTACATTTATGTATTTGTATTTCTTTATGCGACGCCGTCCGTTCCTTTTTTTGTAATGTGAAAAGCGGACATTTACAACCAGCTTTCCTTCTTACCTAAAAATAAACGCCCTTGAACGTACCGAGCCTGTTTATGTTAGGCATGCAACAAATTATGAAGTGGAGTCTTTGAATGTAGTTTGGAGTGAGATTTTGGAGTTAACTTGGAGTGATACAAATAGAGTGAAAATCAAAGTTTTGCTTTTTCATATCATATATATTTATTACATGATGTAGATCATAAAAAAGACAAGTGGTGGAACGAGGATTTTGTTGGAAATGGAGCAGCTACTGATAATGATGATGACGATGTTCATGCAAAGTATGCTGATATAGCTTATGATAAAAATGCTACTGATGATGTTAATAGCACTGATGATTATGTTGTTATTTTGATAAATTGAGAAAGGGAGGGAAAATAATGACATGTAGTTATGACACTTCTTTATGATGATTTTGTTGTGCTTTGGTTTTGTGTTATTGCTGTTGCTGCTGATGATAATAATGATGATGATGATGTTGATGATTTTGATGACAGGATGATGATGTTCTTAGCGATGAAAATGTTTTCATGATAATGTTGTCAGTACAATAAGAATGACATGTACATATCAATGATGATGACTTTTGTTATTGATAATAATTATCGATGTTGGTGATGTTCTTAGCGAAGAAGATGTTTTCGTGATAATGTTGTCAGTGAAATAAGAATAACATGTATATATCAATGATGATGATTAATACTTTTGTTGTTGATGACAATTATTGACAGAATCGACATCATCACAATCACCATTGTCATCATCCTTATTATCAGTCATTGCATCATCATTATCATCGTTAGTTTTACTAATAACGGTTTGTTGTCTTATTGTTGATGATGAGGATTACAGTGATGGAGGTGCTTGTTTTGCTGTTAAAGATAATGATGATGATCCAAATTTAGAAAATTATTTTCCTTAGAACTTTTTAATGCTTTATCTGTCAAGGGTAATACATTGGTTGATAAATTGGTTTTCAGGATAAAATTGACGATGACAATGATAACAATAACATAATTGCTGATAAACATTTTCATTTCTTAAGACAAAAACAACAATTTATATATTTTTTGTTGTAAACATAAATATATAAAACAAATCCTTATATAACCCGTAATCATGAGTATAACTACTAAATATCTCATGCTACGTTGAATTTGATTCTTCATACCAACAATCACCGTACAACAACAGCAACAACACCATACATTAATCAATATTGTATTTCCTCTGATGGAATTTCACCAGTAATACCACTGCTTCTTATCGCAATAACTTTGAACGAATAACTATATTATATTAGACTCCAAAATCTCAGCCCAAAGTTAAATTCCAAGGTCACTCCAAAATCTCACTCCAGACCTCACTCCAAGACTCCACTCCATATTTTGTCGTATGCCTTTATTTAACATGATGTAAAGCAGATAAAATGTTTTCTCATTCCTTCACAAAGAGCGTCCTTCAATGCATGTATTTAAATTGTATACCTAGAAACAAGACGAGACTAGCGTCCTAGTTTTCCTCATTTGACGAAAGAGGAATGTCCTGGAAGATATCGCCTTACTTACCTTGACCTGCATGTTTACAACGTTTACATTATTGCATGATCAAATTAATTCGGTTATGAATCATCGAGACGGTACAACAGCAAATAGTTATAAACGAGGACATGTCCGGCTGAAAAAAGCCTGTGATAACACAAATGCCGATTCGTTCTTGTTACTTGCACCATTCTATTTTAGGAACCGATGACTTTTTAAAACTAATCCATATTGGATCGAACTAGAGAAACCTCGATTCATAATTTTTAGTTTAACCATGAATTCAACTGGATAACTTGGCATAATTTATGCACATATCACATTGGTTGAACATTAATTGTCAAAAATTAAACCTGCAAAAAAAAAAAAAAAAAATAAACGGAATTCTAAGTGACTCTGAAGTGTAATAATACGATAATGAGACTACTTCAGATGATAATGTTGACTACACTCCGCTCAGAAATAGCCAATACCATTAAGATCAAGTTATTTCCCATTAATTGAAATAAACGCCATTTGTAATACAGAATCAATGAACAAATCAAGTACTTAAAACATTGAATTATAGGTATATACGAGGAGTGTTCGATATGAATTGCTTATTGTCCTCTAGCTCGATATCCACGTGGGGCACGATAAAATCCAATACCTACCTGTATAGGGTTATTCAGTACCTACACAACGGTGTATAAATGTACATGTTAGACTAAGTGTAAGACATACAATTTGCCATTTGAATACACGCAATCATTGACTACTGTAGTAAAAATGGTTGGTAGAAGCGTCGACAAGAAAGATGAAATACGGGCTTACATCAAAGCTCGCTCAAAACTTGGTTGTTCTTTGAAGCAGCTGATGACTGAACTTTCTACTGCTTATGGACCTTCTTGTGTGTCTTATGACACAGTTCGGCGGTGGAAAAAGAAATTTGAGTCTGGTGTAGAGTCCATCAAAAATGCACCGAAATCAGGTAGGCCAAAATCTGCATCTCGTAAAGAAATCGTTTCCAAAATAAAGGAAATCATTGAAGGAGATGCCAGATTTACAGTTTGTGATACTGCACGAAAGGTAGGCATATCACTATCAACGGTTCACCTTATTTTGAAGAAGCATTTGAAAGTCAGAAAGATTTCTGCTAGATGGGTGCCACATCTGTTGACAGATGAGCAAAAGAGGCAACGGGTTAAAGTGGCCTAAAAGCTGCTTCAAATGTTTCCAAAATATGACAAAAAGCAGTTTGCCAATGTCGTCACAGGTGATGAAACCTGGGTCCATTATTTTAAGACCGTCAGAAAGGTTAGTAATAAGATCTGGGCCACTAAACACAGCAAACGCCCAATAATTGCCAAACGTTCTTTGAGTGCAAAGAAGGTTTTGTATGCAATCTTCTTCTCTGGTGAAGGAGTCGCAATAACAGTGCCGGTGAAAAAGGGCAAAAGCATCACCGGAAAGTACTACAAAGACGTAGTACTGAAGAAACCGAAAAAGTATTATCAGAAACGACGCCCTGCCATTGGTTTTAAACATGTCCGTCTTCTACATGACAATGCCCCCGCTCATACCTCCGAAATAGTTACGGCGTTTTTGAAGAAAGAAAAAGTAACTGTTTTGCCTCACCCCCGTATTCCCCAGACCTTGCCCCATGTGATTTCTTTTTGTTTCCGAAATTGAAATCATTCCTTGCTGGGCGGAAATACCAGTCCCGACAGGCACTTCGATCTGCCATTCATCAGTACCTTATTACTTTGCCCAAATCAGCGTACCGTGACGCCTTCAAGAAGTGGATACATCGGCTGAAACTTTGCATTTCTAGCCACGGGAAGTACTTCGAGGGCATGAAGTGAGCCCTTTTGGGCTAACTTGAAATTTGAAGTCTCCAGATAGAAATAAGCAATTCATTTCGAACATCCCTCGTACAAGGCAATTACCACGTCATATTTATATGTTAATTCACAAGTAATATTCATGTTCATCTTGCAATGTATAAATGCCCAGTTTATTCTGTATAGTATGTTAATTAGCTTCCTGTATGTTTTCAGACGTTGTTCATTGGTCAATAATGTACAGCTGAGCTCAATATCTAACTTTATATCATATAAAGATAAATTCCCTTTTAACACGCGAAATCCGATTGTTTCGTGACCGAGATATATGTTATAAAATTGGATTTTCCAATGGTCAAATTCGATAGATTGTGTTTATTAAATGAATTAGACTGTAAAATTAGTACTTTTTTGTTGTTTTATTAAAGTTATATTTATTTATGAAACCATACAAAAACAAATGTGTTAAGTCAAGAGAAACAACTCGTAACTGCGGATTAGACAAAAAAATAATGCACTCGTCTCACAATCTATGCATTGTTTCTTCTATGCATTCTTATTGAAGTTCACCGTGCAGTAAGAAATCAATTATTTTTGCGATCGATTGTCATTTGATGGTAATTATACCCGAATCACGCCGTTAAGTAAATAGCGACGTTGTCCTACCTGAGGATGTCTCTTTTCAAATTTTCAACCAGACGGATGCATCAAATTATGTCTGTCTCGGTGAACGATTCGGCGGGTTTTAAGTAGTGCAACATGTGGCCTAATTATTTTCTAGAATGGAAAAGTCGGGGAAGTACCCAGAGTCACAAGTTGAAACTAAGTGTTTAATAAAACTGATATAGGACGAAATTCCCGCTTTATATTACATAAAGGCACGAAATTATGTAATGTGCATTATTTAAGGCATGTGCAGACCGGATAAGGATTTTATGATATTTTAAATTTATTTCATATCAAAAATTCATTTGAGGCAATAAACCATATACATTCCCTCAGAATCCTTTCCCTAATAATCGAAATGCAGGCACTGCAAACAAATATTGGCAAAAGCGTAAATAGATGTAGAGGCTATCAGCCCAATGGTGTACTGAAATGTACTAATTGTGGACGTTTAGGACACAGTTTGTATTACTGTAGAAGCGGTAGGTCTAGTAACTGTGCTAGTGCAGCTACAGAGGTATATCAGGAGCAGGAGCAGGAGAGTAGTAAAGGAGAGAATAGAGATAGTAGGAAAAATAGAAGCAGGGTTAGAAGCCGTGACCGAACTAGGAGTTGAGGTAGAGGAAAAAATAGATATAGCAGATAGGAGTCGGTCAGGCAGTGAAAAGAGTATAATAGAACTCAGTGATGTTGAGGAGTTGCGTACGCTGAGTGTAAATTCATGTCCTACAAACGCTGGTACTTTTACTGGTAGGGATTTATGAGAGATACAGGTTGTACATGTGTGATAGTGAAACGAGACTTGTTAGAAACAAATCAGTTTTTAGGTACGGTTGAGGCGTTGTGTGTAGACAGCCCTACAAATGATGTTATAATCGACAATGTATAGGGAGCTGTAGAACCTCAACTTAGCAGCTTAGCGTCAGCAGTCGAAACTAGGGCATAGGCCAAAGTTAAGAAACAAGTTAAACTTAAAGTTCCGTCACAAATTCTAGCTATCTCTAGAGAGGAATTTCTGGAAAAGCAACAGAAAGATTATAGCACTTTAGATTTGTGTAGAAAGAAGGCTGGGGAAAGTACGGGTAAAAGGTGTATAGGTAGTGGGGTAGTAAAGTTTGAAGTAAGAAATATACTGTTGTTTAGAGAATATACCGCCCGGAATGCAGAAAGAAGTAGACAGTTAATTGTACCAAAATATCTCAGGGAGACCGTGCTGAAAGTTGCGCATGATTCGTTATTGTCAGGTCATTAAGAAGTAAGTAAGACAAGTGATGCAGGCTAAGGTGAATTTTACTGGCCAGGGGTAATGTCAGATGTAAGGAGATATTGTTAGTCATGTGGTATATGTGAGCGTACTTTAGCTAAAGGCAAAATGAGCAAAGTTCCTTTAGGAAGGATGCCTATGATTGATACTCCGTTTAAAGGAGTTGCTGTTGACATTATTGGCCCGGCTGAACCTATGACTGAAAGGGCAAACAGATACATTTTGACTATGGTAGATTATGCTACTAGATATCCGGAAGCTACAGCGTTACCTAGTATTGAAACTGAGAGAGTAGCAGAGACACTGGTAGATATGAATAGTACATTGGGAGTTCCAAAGGAAATGCTTATCGACTGTGGAACACAGTTTACATCAGACCTTATGGCAGAAGTTAGTAGGTTATTGTACCTAAGGCAGCTGACAAAGTTAAGTTTCAGTTTCCGTTTAAAGTCAAGATATATGTCGTTTTTTTTTTCAAAAGTAACCAGCTTTAAAACATTAAGCAAACATCTGCGTCTCCTCTCCTTACCTCAAATTTGCATGGGGCGGGTCCTCAGGGAAATACTGCGCATGCGTATTACGCCATTTCCTACTTCCCTCGACATGTAAACTTGCTTCGTGAGTGCAGACGAAATGAAATGTAGCATTTATTGTAAAATATTTAAATTTGACCGTTGTAACTTCGCTGTGTTGCTGATAAGCAAGCGTCCAATTGATCGTAAACAGATGAGCAAGGTTAAAGAGCGAAATAAAGCATTTAAGGGTCTGTCCGGTTTGCTGATCGTCCGGATTTGGTGGTCTCTAACCAGTACAATAAACTTGTTAATGTTGCGTTTATATAGATACTACGAAGAAATTGTTCATGTTTTCAAACATGAATTTGGGTAATTTATGTTTAAGGCCTGTTTGATTATAGTCGAACGACGACAAAGTAATAAATAACACAAAGAGAATGCATATGGAAATTCTATTTATTTAAATATAAAGCCAAATTAAGATTCCGTAGACGAGCAAGCATAATTTTGTAATCAGATCTATTTAAAAAAAAGGCGCTCCGCAGCCGAGCGGATTGGGACTTTGGATGACCCCTCACCGATGCTGGTCCAAGTATCACTTATGGCGTAGACTTCTTCATGTGAGGAAGCATACGGTCAGTGGTTCTACCCGGCGCCCGCCCGCGATGAACCAATGTCCAGAAAAGATTTTGGGCCTTCCTCCACCATCAAAATTTTGAAAGTCACCAGAAGGCCAATAACTGTGTCGGTGTAATGTTTAACCCAACACAAAGAAAAATACAAAACAGCTATTATAATTAATTTTGTTTCGTTAACTCATTGCCTATGCTTAATATTGGACACTTAGTCGTGAAAAAGATAAAGGTAAGGGTAGATTTCTAAGAAGCACAGAACACCACAAACACAGCCTCAGTGCCACGCATTTGCAAAGTAGGCCCACAACAAAAGGAAGCTGTAATGACGAGTTGCTTCAAAAATCCAACACGTACATTTTAATTTTATGCAAAATATATAAAGAGGGGGCGTGGGGGGTGGGGGGGGGGGAGGGGTAAGGGGTAGAAAGAGGGTGGAGGTTGAAGGGGAATGTAGAACAAGGATGATATTCAAAAGGGAATGCTACATGTACAAAAGACACACACACACGCGAACGCACACACACGCACACACACCAACGCACACGCGCACATACGCACACACACCCACACACACACGCACACGCACGCGCACACACACACCCACACATAACTAACTTACATAGATATACAGACAAGTAAGGGCAAACTGTAGGGCACCGCCCATGACACACAGACGCACAAGCACACAAACGCACACACATAAGCAGGGAAAAGCAACAATCGGCCACCGCCTTAGGATTCCGGCAGATAAAATTAAAATGGGCACGATAACTTACTCATAGTTAAAGTAGAGGGGATGCCAAAGCAAGGGAGTGCAACTGCAAAGGGAAAGGATGGGTGTGATAGGGGAGTGAGGAGAAAGAGGAAAGAAACGCTAACAACAAACAAGACAACATACGCAACACAAAATACAAGACAGGCAGAAAAAAAGTTCAAAATAGGGGCACCGCCTGGGAACGGTCAAAAACTTATATAAAGGAAACAGAGGGTTTAAACGCGTTTAGGGCATGCCAACCTCGCATTTACCCTTTTTCCAACAAGTTAGACTAAACAATGTAAATAAAATCATTCCCCGCTGAGAAAGGCTGGCTCTAAAATTAGTGAAAAAAATACCAGATCATATTAAGTAAACCATAAAATTATGGTAAATATAAGAGTTTTAGTTGCAATGAAGTGTTTCCTAAACATGAACTAGTAAGCACAACTGTTGTAAAGCTCGCGGTAATATTTATTTTTGAAAATCAGTTTTCTTTTGTAAGGATACACATCACGGCGAAACATGTAAATCAATCAGACACTATAAACATGTAAGCATATAATGCAAATGTGGCATTATGTAGACGTTTTGGGGATTCCATGCAGATGTTTAGATAACATGTTTGAGATTTCACAATTCAAAATTTACTTTCGATCAATCTGTTAATCTGAAATAAACGCAAAATCTGATTAAGTAACCACAAATACTCGGGAAACAAATATCTCTCAAATCAATTAAGGAAAGAAATAACATATTTCCTAATTCATAAATGACACACTTTTGTAAGTGCCCAAAATTGTACGCATAATTATTCCTCAAATAGTCCACTACTAGTGAAAAGAACTGCGTAATTTGCTACAGAATAAAGTAGATCAGTACAGCTAAGGCAAGCACTATCCACACGTATATTGTCCAAAACCCATTGCGTGTTCCATTTTCACAGGGTCTGGTCTGCAGTGGTTTATAGTTGCGTTCCCATTGTGTCATGATGGCCTGCCTAGCACCTTTCCAGTGTCCAGGTCCCATTAAGCGATACTGGTATGGTGTACAAGGTCCAAAGTAAACTTCAATCGCCAGTTTTGGGTCTGTCAAAAGTTTCCCTATATTTCAAAGGATAATCATATTTTGATTGAGTGATTAACGCAAATTAATTTGCAGAAGATCAAACAATGTACGGTAAAAGATAGCATCTGTGAGATTAAATTGTATTAGCGAATACTTTTTTCCAACTGGAGGCAATGTGGATATTATTTGACAGAACCTTTTCGATACGGAGTTGCGCGATAGTGTTCAAACCAGGGACAATCTGGTTTGAGCTACATTCGTGGTTCCAGCATTCTTGCGTTTATAGGTTTCATTCGAATTCATTTATTTATTAGTGTGAACATCCCGACAATATCAAATCTTGTTCAGCGGAACAAAGTCCTAACTTATTTATATAGCTTTCCAGTTCAGGGATTATATGTGACTGGATTTTAGGCACATCAGTTGTTTGCCTTTTGTCAGTCTAAGGGCACTGTGTGCGTTTAAATTATTTACCCTTCTAATGTACTGGTATTTTCCTATTTATATACATTTAACAGTTTCATCACGAATCGCGGAGCATGCAAATGAAGTTTTCAGTCTTAGTTTAAGCATATTTATTTCGAAAATACATAAATTTAAATTTTTACAGGTAAACATATTTAACACAAATACGAAAGGGATAAGAACGAAAGTCTTGCTTCATGTTTTGTCACACATCTAAGAATGAATGTGTGATATATAATTCAATACTTGCACAAAGTTGGTTTACAGCCTACTAATTCTGCTAACTCATCCGTAAATGGAAACCAATCTACTTGAATGGTATGACGCATTGATTTCTTATATCTCGAAGCCATGGCCCGTTGTTTAGTTTTGATGTCTTTCCACATCTCGTTGCTATTTGGGAAGGCCTTTAACCTCTGGGAATATACAAGATGCTTGTTTGAATCAGTGCAATTCACCAAGTGAATACAAAATGAATTATATTCATGGGTGCAGTCAACAATGCAAATGTAAAATAGTGTAGTGGATAAAACTGGCTACATGCCTTTTCAGGGAATAGTAATAATAAGCAACGGATATAACGTCATAGTACGTTACGTAAAAATTGCGGGAAACTGACAGCAGCATAATAGACGCAACGTCATACCTGATATATGCAATAGTACATTTGAATAAGAAAGAATTTAAATATTAAAACATAAATCAGCGAAGACGTGACGTATATTGTAAAAAAGCATCGAATCAAACTGATACAAAAGTGGCTACGAAAATAAGGAAAAAAGACGAAAAGGAACACACGATACTAATTAATGTTCATGTTAACAAATTTTCAACAAACACATGTCTGCTTCCAGGATAACGTTTAGTTGTTCCAAAGTTTACCTACCATAAATACCCGTGTAGCAAGACGACACTGCATTTCCATGATAGGTATGAACGCCCCAAGAGGTTGGAAACATCCAATAATTGTTATGGTATTCTTTCGCAGATCCGGTGGGAACATGTATTTGTACAGGTTTACCTTGTTCTCCCTCACTTCTAGAACCTTCTTATCGAGAAACGGGAAGCCAAAGATGTATCCTGTAGCGAGTACTACAGCGTCCAGATTATCGACTTTGGTACCATCTTCAAATATTGCTCCAGTTTCAGTGAACTGTGCTACATTGGCTTTTACAATAACACCCCCGGAAAGTATTCTGTTTGGAAGTTCGTCGCTCAGTGTTGGGTGAGCAGAAAAGAAACCATGTTTCGGCTGAAGGCAGTATTTTTCATGATCGAATCGTTGGTTGGCCTTTTTTGTTGCCGCGTTTGCTAATAATTCAGGAAATCTTTTCATTAGTTCTGTGTTGAATCGCGTCGAAAGGACCATGTCCCACGGAACCCCGTTGTCAGCTATACGATTTAGTATCCATGATCCGGAACGGGTGCTCAAATATACCTATAAATAAAAGATTATGACGATCTTATATCGAGTTCAAAGAGATATATCAAGGAACATTACTGCAAAATTACTTTGAAAACTGGCCGGCTGGTGTAGAGGATCACTTAATCAAGACGATGAGCAAAACTCATGAGTCGCCTCATGTTCTAGGTCACAACTCATGGTCAAAGGTATGAGCTTTTCGTTTTGTGTAAGCTCTGTATCTCCTCAACCCCTTTTCATGAAACATGGGTCAAATGATGACTGTAGGAAATAGCACGAAATTACATTTACGTTATTTTGATGCCAACTTATGCGTGACGTTAGACGTCACTTACGATGTATTGTTTTGTAACGGATATAGTTCACAGAATAGATTTGTATGAATCAGACCTGAGTTTGTTTCATTAAATACAGAGTTTACCCGCAACCTCCCCCCCCCCCCCCCCCCCCCCCCCCCACACCCCCCATGTTGGTGCCGTGACCAAAGCAGCAATGAAGATAAACAAACTACGATCGATCTGAGAGGGACAACGCAAATCGAATGCAAAAGATAGTTCGTCGATGTCGGAATTTCGTGCGATATTAGAATCTGTGACTGGCAAATTCGAGAATCTTGTATCATTGAATGAAAAAATACTTGAACAGGCAGAAATCGGGGAGATTGAAGAAGAAATCATTAACAGTGAAGAATATTCATTAGCGATACAGAACAAACTTCGTGAATTCCAAGAATTCAGTGAAAGTTGTGAAAAATCGTCAAAAAATCAAAGTCAGAGGGGTTGAATGCACTTTAGCGGTCCCCGAAAGTTTACAATGCACATGCGGGGGTGTGGGGGCGGCAGCCCCTAAACATATTCATCTCTTGATAAGGTTACCCCTTTCAACCTTTAATATTTAAGAAATTATTATACTACTATTATTATAGGGACCGCTAAAGTGCAAGTGTTCCAGTCAGAGAAATAATTCATCAACACCTGGCGAACAGCAGATGATAACTGTACAGGATAGAAATAGTGCGAGTTCGACGCAATATTCCCGCCTTTCAAAGTTCTCATTACCTACCTTCAACGGAAACAAGCTTTTTGGGATTCATTCAGTTCAGCAGTGCATTCAAACCAGAATTAAACGGATGTGCAAAAATTTAATTATTTACGTTCACAACTGGAGGATGAAGCTGCTCGGAAAATAGATGGAATTGCTCTAACGAACGCTAACTACAGTAATGCAGTTGAATTATTACATGAACAATACGGACAGAAACATATTAAGATAGTACAGGCTTACATACAGTCTCTTCTACATCTTCCGTCACATATCAACACACTTCCAAGTCTGAGAGGTTATTACGACAAGCTAGAAATATACATCAGTGGACTTGAGTCACTTGATCAGCATGAGGATTCATTTGGGACGTTCTTCGTGCCTGTGATATTTGACAAACCTCCGGCAGAAATACGCAAAAACTTGGCACGTGAACATAAAGGCAGAAATCTAAAATTACAAGAGATGCGCCGCGCGATCTACGAAGAAATCAACGTATTACAAGCAGGAAGGTCAATAGTCACTTGTACGAGCATGAAACACCAGCCACTATGTCATTGTCAACTGGTTCAGTTCAAGACCAAATGCACGACAGGACAGGGATAAGAAACACGTGCATCCAGATCAACGTGAATAACAACAGCAACAACGTTTTACAAGCGTTAAGGTATGTGTTTTTTGTTCAAGCAATGCTCACTTTGCTAATGATTGTAACATTATGAGGGACAATGAAGCTTGAATCGCAGCGATGAAGAACAAACGTCTATGTTTTAACTGTTTAGGAAAACACCAAGTGTCTAGATATAAGTCTCAGAAAAGATGCAGAAACTGTCAGAAAAGACACCATACCAGTATATGTCAGAACTCATCTCAAGCTCAACCGCCAATACAGACGCCTTCAGCATTTGCAGTCAGATACAACTAGCTACAACATCAGACTACAACGTTGCATACTTACGATCATATTACATTTGAGCAGACGACATGTGGGCAACAAATGCCACACGTGTTACTTAAGACAGCGATATCTCCCGTAACATGCGGTATCATTTCAGCAGATACTAACATTATTTTTGATGAGGGTTCTCAAAGATTATTTATCACAAGAGCATGCAGACAAACTTAGACTTACATCCACAGGAACTGACACTTTACTCTTGGCGAGTTTTGGAAATTCGAAGAATGAAGTGCGCCACCTAGACACTGCCAGTGTTTTTGATTACGTCCACCAAAAAGAAAAGACCGATTAATGTGCTGATAGTACCAACTATTACAGTACCGTTTCAGAAATACAACAAAAATGTTTGCCACTTACAGCACTTGAAAGGTTTCAAATTAGCGCATCTGCTGACAGACGACACAACGTTCGAGGTCCAGCTTCTCATTGGTGCAGATAAGTTGAATACGAAATCATCCGAGGTCGAGGACCTACATCAGTCACTTCCTAGATGGGCTATCTTCTGTCCGGTCCCGTCCCTTTTCATGCGTCATCTAGCAGAGCCACGACTAGTTTAACATTGGATGTTATTACGCAGTCACCCCAAGATATTGACCTAGAAATTGTTTGGAAACTTGAGAGCCTTGGTATTCAACAGAGCGAAGATGAAATCCCATAGAGGAGTTACATGGCAGAGTATCAAGACACGTCAATTACGTTTACTGGAGACAAGTATGTAGCGAAATTACCCTGGAAATTAGACCACCCCGCCCTTCCCACTAACTACGACATTGTGAAACGCCGAACTGAGACATTGGTCAGTAGATTACGTCAAGACCCTGTGACATTGAAATATTATGGAGATATTATCGAGGTTTCATAGAAGAAGTTCCAGATACAGACCAACCCCGCAACAGTGTCGACTACATTCCACATCACACTGTGAAGAAAGAATCATCTACAACACCTGTACGCATTGTCTACGACTGTAGTTGCCGCATGTAGCGGAATCATCCGAGTTTGAACGATTGTTTGCAGTCGACACCCCCAGACCTCAACGATATTACAGCCATACTAGCAAGATTCAGACTCAAACAGTACGCCGTAATCACAGACATAGAGAAGGCTATTCTTCACGTTGAATTACACGAAAATGACCCAGACATGACGAGATTTCTTTGGCTTTCAGACCCAACCAATCCAGAGAGTGCACTAAAGACATATCTTGGCGCGGCATGTTCTCCATTCATTTTGAACGCAACGCTCTTGAAACATCTACAGATAAACGCAAAGACATGGGTCAGTGATAGACTACAGAGTGACTTATATGTAGACAACTTCTTATCCAGCCTTGACAAAGAAACATGTCATCAGTTACTTCCATCAAACACGTGATCTCATGTCAGAAGCAGGATTCACACTTAGGTCATGGAATTCTAACCGTCACAAACTGAGAGATACAGCGAGACAACTTAACGTTCTAGACAAAGACGAAGTTACCAAACTGTTAGGATTGCGCTGGGAACCAGAGACAGATATCATGAAATACCCAGAAAGACCAATAGAGACAACCGCAATTACGACCAAGAGATACATACTGCAAAGCACATCCCGGATTAACGATCCACTTAGTTTTCTAACCCCAATTACAGTGAAAGCCAAGATACTACTTCAAGATATTTGGAAAGACACAATGCTACCAAGATCCTACCAACAGAGGTGGTTACAGATAGCAACAGACTTGAACACAGCAATGAAAACCCAATTGCAGAGATATGTCTTTGCCGAAACAGACGACAATCAAGATGCAGCAGACGACACAAGACTTCATATATTCGTCGACGCAATTTTTCAGTCCTACGGTGCAACAGCCTATATTTGCAGAAGAAATCACTCATCATTAATAATGGCTAAGAACAGAGTTGCACCATTGAAACCCCTCACCCTACCAAAACTTGAACTTATGGCAGCTGTAATAGGAGCTCGACTTTCCCAACATCTACGAAAAGCAGTAGGAATAGAAAAGATAGATTACTGGTCAGATAGCCAGATTGTTTTACACTGGTTGAGTAACCCGGAAAAAACCAACCGATTTATACGGAGACGAGTTGAAGAAATCAGAAATCAGACCGGAACCGCAAGTTGGCGATATTTTCCCACACAGAACAATCCCGCAGATCTACTTACCTGTGGAATATCGGTAAGCCAATACCAAGACAACAAACTATGGTTTACAGGTCCGCCTTGGTTAACCGACGAGATAAAGTGGCCAAAATGTAAAGTTCAAGACACACCTGTGCTATCTACAATATAACCCGAAGGTGACCAGCATACTCTTATTTCCCGACAACCAACGCCCCAGATTCCAGCTACGATTGACGTAAGCAGATTCAACAATCTTCAGAAGCTACTTCGAGTTACGGTCTACGTCCGGACATTTATTGACAACTGTAGAACACAACACAAAGATAGAATGGTTGACGCTAGTCTACAGTCTACAATGAAGTTATTGAGAACCTTCGACCTGGAAAATCACGACTACCGGTGGTACGACAATTACGACTTTACATTGATAGAGAAGGCTACATCAAATGTGGAGGTCGTATACACAACGCACCCTTTGATGAGTACACCCGATTTCCCATCTTATTACCAGCGAAACACCCACTTACGCGACTTATCGTACTTGATGCACATCAGAAACAGCTGCATTCGGGTATCAGTGCAACTATATGCCACTTACGACAACGTTATTGGATACCGGCGATACGACAATGTGTCAAATCTCTACTACGGAGATGTATTACATGCCGGAAGATCAACTCACCACCTAACAGTGCTCCAGACCCAGCACCGTTACCAGCTTACAGAGTAGAAAGTTCGCCACCATTTACTATCACAGGGGTCGACTTCAGTGGTGCGCTGTTTGTGAAATCAGAAACCGGAAAAGAATCGAAGGCTTACGTATGTTTGTTTACCTGTGCAGCTACCAGAGCTATTCATCTTGAACTTGTGCATGACCTCACCGAAAATTCATTTCTACAAGGCTTTAGACGCTTTGTCAGCAGACGTTCACTACCTAGAATGATCATATCAGACAACGCTGCAACATTCCACGCAGCATCTAACACATTGAAAACCATGTTCCAGTCCCAAACCTTGAGAGACCATATAAACAGATCCGGAACCGAGTGGAAATTCATTCCAACGCGAGCACCATGGTTTGGAGGATGGTGGGAGAGAATGGTTGGGCTCGTAAACACATCCCTAAAGAAACTGTTAGGTCGAGCGTTCGTTACCTTTGAGGCGTTACAGACGGCACTTACTGAGGTAGAAGCTATCCTCAACGATAGACCTCTCACATACGTCACATCAGAAAACACAGATCCAGAGCCGATTACCCCATCACACTTATAACTGGCCGGAGAATTACAGCGATCCCAGATGCGACAGATCCTAGCACCATAATCAGCAATCAACATATAATAACGAAACGAGTTCGAGTCCAGCGTGAGCTGATTAATCGTTGGTGGGCGAGATGGAAGTCAGATTACCTTACATCACTACGTGAACGTCATACACAAAGTGGTCGCAACGAGCAGACGATACGTGTTGGAGATATCGTGCAGGTGCACGATGACAGTTCTCGGTTGCTATGGAAACTGGCTGTGGTGGAGGAACCCGGACGAGACGGACTGATCAGGGCAGCAGAAATCCGTACCGGAAGTGGACATACTACCCGACCAATCGTGAGACTTTACCCTTTAGAGATCAACGAAAACGAGATACTTTAAATAAGATACGAGATCGATGAAATATGAACAATGCTTTAATCTAAGAGTGTTCTTCAATTTCGTGAAATTTGTGATTTAGAGACAATGACCAGAAATATTCAATCGGGAAAAGAACGGTATACATTGTTAAGTGTTCTATAATTGTTTTCATATATTTTAGAAATGAAACTTTCAGTACTTCCACTTTTTGCGGGCCCCAGAATGTCGGAAATAGCGCGAAATTACATTTACGTTATTTTGACGCCAACTTATGCGTGACGTTAGACGTCACTTGCGATGTATTGTTTTATAACGGATATCGTTCACAGAATAGATTTGTATGAATCAGACGTGAGTTTGTTTCCCCGCAACCCCCACAATGACCTCATCAAGACGATGACTTGTGCAGAACTTATGAGTTAGCTATGTCGGCTCAAGGTCAAGGTCACAACTCAAGGTAAAAGGTTTGAGTCTTCCATTATGTATTCGCTCAGTATCTCCCAAACCCATTAAAGGATTGTCATGAAACTTGGGCCAAATGATTACCTCATCAAGACGATGTGCAGAACTTATAAGTCAGCCATGTAGGCTCAAGATCAAGATCACAACTCAAGGACAAAGGTTTAAACTTTCCATTTTGTGTCCGCTCTGTATCTCCTAAACCTAAACCCCTTTAAGGATATAGATATGGCATGGCTGTAATATTTCCCTTATCAAGACGATGTGCAAAACTCAAATGCCAGCTCAAGGTCAAGGTCATAGCTCAAATGTTTGAGCCTTCAATATCCTTTCCCCTCTTTTTCCGCTAAACCACTTGAAAGATTGTCTTGAACCTTTGGTCAAGTGTTCACCTTATTGAGATGGTTTGCAAAACCAATGCGTCAGTCATGCAGGCTCAAGGGCAAGTTCACAACTTAAGGTAATGATGTCGTAATAAATGGACTATAAAATATGCTTAACAACGTCCATGCTTCCATGCAATACCATCAACCCTTTCACTATCCATAACAGCGACGGGGGATATAGCTGTCTTTTAGACTGCCTTATATCATTTTTGCTGCTACTTGAATCTGTATTTATTCCGATTTTAAATTGATACGTGGTCAGTTTTTATAACAGTTTCACACAGTATACACCGTACCAAAACTAATCATATTTGCGGTAAAATCAGGAAAGTACCATTGTTAAGGAAATGATTGGAAACAACAGATATAAAATATAAAAGGGTATTCTGCCTATTCGGTCCCAATTTAAGGGCGTATAGATGATGTCGTTCGCACAATGTTATTGGTGAAACCATGTTTCGTTAAGCTATGAATGATTGCAACTGTTGCGATTTGTCGCTGTTACCATATGAAATGCACCATTGCTTGAACTCCTATGTCAGAAGTTTCGGCGATAATCATTTATCGTTTTAGGAGACTGAATATTATAACTTGATGCTTATGAAGTCTTCGCCTGAAATAACATCGAATTGTCCGCATAAAAGCAATTGAAATAACTGAATGAAAGATTAACAGTATAAAACCCTAACACAATGACAGGTGTGCTACTGAACGTTGAGAGAACCGCATTTACAGGATTGACTCGTTTTGATACATGTTCTATCCTTTGGTTCTTCGTGTTTTTTCCTCTTGCTCTGCCTTCAGCAAAGGCATTGAAAAAATTAGTACATGTATATGATTTCTTTTCTAACTGTTTTACTTAAATTGTCTATGTATATTTGTGCGAATATAATTAATTTAACTTTGCAAACATAAACTGATGTATTGTATTGTTTCGGGTTGGTTTTGTTCTTTTGGATCATTATCCTTTCTTGGTATAATTTGTATTACCTAAATGGTCCTAAGAAACTTAACTGTAAACTGACTAGAAATATGTTTGAATAAATGAAAAAGTTGAAAATACCTGCGACGATATGCGGATAAGATCCATTGCTACATCACCACCAGAATTTCCAATACCGATGATTAAAACATTTTTGTCCTCGTAACCACGGTAATCCCTGTAATCATGGGTATGCGTAACCTTGCCCTTGAACTTTTCTAATCCGTTGAAGTATGGAATATTCTTTTCGGCAAGATGTCCTGTACGGATAAGAACACCATCAAATATTTGTTGTTCTTCTTTCCCATCAGAATTTTTTATTTTAATTTCCACTTGCCGTCAGTGTTAAAACTTTCTGCTTGTTTCACAGACAACACCTGTAATTATTTATTAGGCATCAAAATTGACTATAGCAAATATCACATCAATCGACATTGACATTAAACATACGACAAAAATTGGAGCCAGTGTAACATTAAATATTGATCCCGTTGAAAAGTGACCCCATGGGTCCTTTTACAATGTTGAGAATGGACCCCGCCAACATTTCAACATTAAATTTTGATCAAAAGGTCGTCGAAAAAAAGATCAGTCGTAAAAATGTGATCAGTCATTTCTTAACGGTTAGTTAAATCCAAGATAAACGTCGGAGATCGTCTGTTTGTAGAAGAGAAACACACTGGAAAGAACCAGAAACTATCGCAGGCTTTCTATATAGCTTCTTTAAACATAATTTCACAAGGCCGTGCCCGGGCTCAAACTGACAACTTCCCAGTGGTAGGCGGGTGGGTATGGTGTGGTCGGACTTCGACAGGCACATCGAGACTTCCACACAGGAAGTATCTTTTCCGATCATAACAAGATATTTATAAGGGATGTCTCTGTAAATTATAGTGATACTTATCCCCAATGATAACGTGATTAAAACTAGAAATATTTAGATATTAACATGTTAGAATGATGTTGAATTCCCTCCCTATGTTCCATTTTAATCTATTTATAGTCATGTTTGTAAACATCAAGTTATCGTTGGGGCATAGTATCTCTTTGACACAAAGAGATGGTTTTTTTATGTTTTCAAGATATATCTTTGTGTTAAAGTATGGACGCATCCTAGTGCCAGATTTGAAAATTTTTTATCTCATAATAAGGAGTTACTAAGTCCTAATTACAAGATACTAGAACTTCTAATTAATAAGATAAAATTATTATAATATCATAATTTTTCTAACCTTTTATTAGTTTTATTTTTTGTATAATAACAAACAATATACACCAAATATTCTTGTAAATACTTATTATAGGCCATTTTACGAATGTATATAATCCACTGTTTTACATTCATTTACCAAATGTACAGATATGGCTTTTAGATGTAGTTTCTTATAATTCTGTTTAGAATGACCACATGTTCCGAATCTTTGACACAATCGAATTAACTATTACAATAAAACAAGGACCGTACTTTGTATTATATTCAAGCACAGGTTGTCTAACTTCATTGCTTTAATAGGTTTGATCTCTGGGAAGACCATCCATTGGTTAATGAGATATGGCCTTGATAGTATTTGCACGCAAAACCTCAACCAGAAATTTTAAGACGAACAAGGGTCATAATTTGAATTATATTCAAGCAAGAGTTGTCTTAACTTGATTATTTTAATAAGGTTGATCACTGGAAGGGCTCGTGTGATGTTTTAATCCAGTACATCAATATGGCCTTGATAGCAACTTGCACGTTAATCCTCAACCAAGGTGTGACACAGACGGCGACGCCGACGCCAGGGCCAGTGGAATAGCTCTCCATATTCTTAAAAATAGTCGAGCTTATAAAATGTATGACTGTATGAGCATATTTCAACTGGTTATTTTTAATTCATAAAATGTATCTTCATACGACACTAGGAATGGATGAGCTGAAGGGCCTCAAATTTAGATACTTTAATGATTACAATAACAGGATTTTAACAGCTAACGGTGCCCAATCGGATTTGACCTTCTTTTCTCAAAGTGTAGATTTACACATAATTGTATCCCTCGTGTATATCTGATTATAATCAGACAAAAGGAAAGTATTTGTTTTCATATTTAATAAGAGAAATTGCCTAGTGTATTTACTATAGACATATAGGAAAATCATTTCGTTCTTAGAACACTATCTCAGTCAAGTTTTCATCTTTTGGTGAGCAATTTTGGCAAAATGTTTGGAAAATATTTCTCTAGTTCCTCGCCAAAAAATAACTGTTTTCCTTTATATTTCAATGATGGTATTTATTCATGATTTGCTGTATTATACCAGCTCACGTACGAAGAAAAATTAGGTCACTAGGTTGTGGTGGATATTTAAAGAGGCACCACAAAATAACTGTATTCTTTTGTATTTTCATGATGGTAATAGCACATGCTTTGCATGAAGAAAATAAGAAATGACAGGTATCTAGTTACAAATTGACAGTGATATAAGTATCTAGTTACAAACTGACAGTGATATATATTAGGCCAAGACAATGTGTGTAATGTCTTAACATTTTATTGAATTGCTGTAGCAATATGTACAGAAATCAGTGTATTTAGTTAAATTTTAATCACATTTTGTTTTTACAGTGTAAGATAGTTATCCACCTATATGTTTGAAACTATGCTGAAAAGCGATTGACTGAATAAATTTGCAGATGAAATTGTCAAAACACATTTATTCAGGAAAGGCCTAAACTGTTCACCTGAAAACTTGTAGTATAGCTGTATATTACCTGCATTTTAAGAATGATTTAGGTAGTAGGTCACTAGGTCATGGTGGGTCTTTAAGTCAAATGAAACAGAAAATGACTTCAGTCATCAGAATGTTTCAGATTTGAAGAAATTATCCGATTGGGCACCTTTAATCCCCATGCTTTTCCCATGCAATGACCATACATTCCTTTTAGCGGAAAGTAGGACATTTTATGTCTTTAAGCAGTGATAAGGCCAGCGACATAAGCGATCTCGCTAGAAAAAGGCATGTCAAATAGGTCAAAGTTAGTGGTAACATGTAGAAGATTTGGATGTACGATTTCCACAGTATATTATTCTGAAAGTTTCGTAATGTGCGCAATACTATCTCATTTCACCGAGTCTCAACTGCGAATGGTTTGACTTGCTCCACCCATAACATATTAGGCATTCGTATCCGTTTTTGTTTTATTTTCGATCATGTAAAGATGGTGTAACGTTATATTTAGACCCCGCCAGTAATTTACAAGGGGGTCATTTTACGACGTTGAAAATTGACTTCATGGGCCATTTTAACGTTATACCACCATTACACAAGAGACCCATAAAACAGAAACAAACAGGTCAGTACTCCGATTTAAACAAACGGCTCTAAATCGATGAGAGCTTTTGAATTTAACGTTGAAATATGACCCGGCTGAAGTTGATCAGTTTTCAGACATCCCGTCCATGGGTACATGACACGTATAGTCACCAATTTTACATATAGACGTTAATAATCATCTAAAGGTGTATAGCTGGGATTTAATAAGATGAATGAATTGGCAAATAATTAGATGTGGCACGCTCGAATGTATAACTAAACGTTTATTACTTACAGTCCTGAAAAATACAGAAATGTTAATCTGTGCTGTATCCTAACAGGCAAATTGCATAAGATTATTGGGACCAGTTTTCAACGTTGAAATATGATCTGACTTTAGGCGATCAGTTTTCAACGAGGTTTATTTCACGCGTGTATGGATCATTAAATAAGGGGCGGGGTCAATTTTCAACGTTGAAAATTGATAAGTCATCCGTTGAAAAAGGACCCATGGGGTTTATTTTCAACGGGGTCAATATTTAATGTTACATCGGCCGTACTAGAGGGGGTGGGTGTAACGTTTTCTCACTCAACGGTGAGATATATTCCTTATACACAAAAAAAAACAAGCATATTTTCTTTTTTACATACTCAATTTACCATGACATACACAGTTCACAATATTTCAATCTGAGCGCGGGAAACTCAAGCGAGAAAACGAAAATGTTGTCAGACGTGTTGTGACCTTACAAAGTTATTAATATCCCAAAAAGTGATTTGTCGTTGAATGAAATTATTATTTGGAGTTCAGTTGCAAATAAAATCACTGTTTGAGATATACAAATAATTATGAGGAACAAACTGTGATTCTGATGCATAAAACACAATTTCAGTCTTCTTTGTGTTTTACGGAAAAAAATCGGATCGTGTTAGAATTATCACTAAGTAACGTTAACATAACAGAGAAATATACACTATAAAGAACAAAGTGCATCTACAGTTCTATTCCGCTATTAACGCCGAAAATTTGGTATTAATTAAGAAATAATAAGTTCCCAAACATGGTTTATTGTAGAATAACCCGAGTTTTGAGTTCTTATGCGTAAGAATATATCACGAAGGTCGTAGGCCTGAGTGATATATTGTTTCGCATAAGAACGAAAAACACGGGTTATTCTAAGATAAATCACACTTGGGAACTTATTATTTCGATTCTAACACGACATACTAGTGTCAAAAGTGTTAGAAAAAATGGTAACTACTTTTTACGACGGTGCTACGCACCTGGATCGGATGACGTCATTGCACGCGAGTGGTTTATTGCAGAATAACCAGAGATAGATTTTGCTCTACATGTATGTAGGTTATTTGGTTTAAACAATATTTATTCATATATATTTACAACATGAAACGTTACATAGTTACAGCATGAAGGATTGAGTAGAAAGCCAAGCTTATTTGAAACTCTCTCCTTATGTAGGTTATTTGCCGGTCGTGTTAGAATATACAGTATACTTGCAAATCGGCAGAGCTTTAGTACACGCAGTAAATTACTTTTCACTGATAAGTCAAAGTATTTCATAGTTTATTTTAATAAAAGTATAAATTCAATCAAACAAAAACAATACAACAAAGGAACTGGTTTTGTCGTCTGTTAAAATGCAACCTTTAATCAGTCATCTAAACATTTCTTAGAGTCTACGCTTATTTTGATTATTATGTTTTCTAAATTCATTTCGATAGATGCCTTAATGATTTTCCATAACATATCTTAACAAGATACAGAGTATACCAAGCGTAGTCATGGACGAGTTGCATGATATGCCACTAATGACCAATGGCAAAGATATAGGTCAAATATTGTCGTAACATTTAAGGAATGTTTACCTTGTCCCGTTATCATTTAGTTTAAACAATTTTAATGTAATCACAATAACCTTTCTGCAGAATAATCAGATAAACTTGATCTTTAAACGGGGCCCGCCAACACAGCTCAATAGATAAAGCGCAGGTCTTCGGATCGCAGGTTCGTGTGATCGAGCCCTGGGCAAGGCGTATTGTCTACGTGACGATATGATAAAAAAGAGATTGTATGAAATCTTTCGTCCTCGTACTCTGAGTCATGAGGAGAAGCGGAGAATACGTTTGTACTGGTACAGAATCCAGGAGTACTGGTTAGCTTAACTGTCCGCCGTCACGTTACTGCATTATGTTGAAAAACGATGCTTAACAAAAAAAAACAGACAAGCAAACAAACGAACATAATATTTCAAGGGCATATTCAATGCATAAATTTACAGCAAAATGATGCGAGGGATACCTGTACGAAAATAGGACTTGTTTTACAGCTGTAAAACGTCTGTAAAAGACCTGTATTTTGAAATTACAGCTGTAAAAGACCTGTAAGTGGAGAATTACCAGAAATACAGTTGAAATGTACAGGTGTAAAATAATTGCAGGTCTCAAAAATACAGCTGTAAAAAATTTTAGTTGAAAGTTACAGCTGTAAAATAATCATGTCTCAAAATATCAGCTGCACCTTTTTTTGCAGGGAAACATGAGTACTGTCAGCCATCTTTAATGCATTTTGGCGGGATATAACTGAAATTCACAGAGACACCACATCATCTAAAATGTTGGAATATTAGCCATTATGGAGTAAGTGCAAATGTTTAATTATCTAATACTGTTGTAAAAGGACACATGTAAGCACATGCATTAACAATTTACTCTTTATGTGAAAATGAAGAAAGTTTTATAAACAAGATATGATGCATAGTTTCTACTTGGTCTCCTACTCTTTAACTTTGCAATTGCTATACTAGAAACATATTTCATATTGTTCTTTACTTACTAGATCATTTTTTTTTGCCATTTATGTAGTAATTGCTACCCTTTCTAGAGAAATACAATTCATCCTAAAACTCTTTGTACTTCTGATTTCGTCCCGTAAAATAATGTACTCTTTTTCAACGCCTGTTATATTTCTACAGCTGTAACTTTTAGGCATATTTACAGCTTTAACTTTTTTACAGCTGTATCTCATTTGCATAATTCGACCTGTTTTACAGTCGTTTAACAGCTGTAAATTGAAATCTTCAGCTGTAAAATGAATGTTGTTATATAAAATATACAGGTGTCAAACTGAGATAATCATGACTGTAATTTTGAACAAAAATACAGGTGATTTACAGCTGTAAAATTTCGTACAGGTATATCTATGTGATAGTACGAGAATGGCAATATAAAATGCAGACAAGCACATGCTGTGACTGAATCTTTGAACGGTACTGTATCGTTGAAATAAAATATTCAGTGGACACTTAAATGATTTCTTTATGTATGTTTTTTTTTCTTTTCATTCCCAAATTGTATTGAATAGTAGACTGCTAATACAAATTACAGGAAATACAGCCTGAGTGATTATATAGACAGTAAGACAATAAATCGCTCAAGTAACCTTTTCTGCCATTATTTGCAGCAGTGCTTTACAAAAGAAGAAAGTAAAATATATAACGTACTACAACCCCATATGTAAAATGTTTTCCTTAGTTACTGCTAAAGAAAACTTTTCCTTCTTTAAATCAAATTTCTTATTCTTAAGTTTTGTATTTTTTGCAGAACTGCATTTGAGTATAATTAACTTTATGGAATAGTTGACTTCTATATGAGTCCTTACTGTAACTCATCAATTGTCCTCTTCCCCAGATAGCATATAGAGCAATGCGAAACTTACTTGCATTTTGACTTATTTATCAGTTGCTTTTGTGACAGTGCACTAAAAATAAGTTAGTTTTTATTTTCCCAACAATTCAATAACTGTAAGAATGTAATGACATTTAACGCTCAAGGAACCCGTTCTAAGTACGGTGTTAATAATTATTCCGTGTTACTTACCTCCGTAATGAAATGTATGTATTTCCGTAATCCAGATCTGTCAGCATACATATGTAAATACTGGTCAACATACTTATGGTGCATGAATACCGGGAAATCTGCCGGTATAGGAAAATCACTGTAGCACATCATCTCCTTCGATGTGTTGATCACCGTGGATTTCATAACGCATGCCTGACCCTCCTCCGCCTCTTCTGTGTAATGCCATAATCCGCTGATATAGTTTGTCCTTTCAAAAAACACAGGTTCAAGTTCCTCGTCAAGGCAACATTTTATAGCCATCAGACCACCAGCACCAGCACCAATTACTGCAATGCGTTTCATTTCTTTCGTTCCAGTTGTTTACACTCTATAACAAACTTCGTAGAGAACCTTTTAAAATTCAGTAAGTCTGCTTAGGCAAGTTTCGAATAAGGTTATGAAGATAACTGATAACTTCCAGAACTTCATACGCATTTCAAACGGTTTATATTATGCATTTAAGCTGTTTTGGAAGCAAAAAATTCAAGGCAACAAGGTGACAGTGTTTATGTGCACACTGCGCGCAAGGTTCATTGCCAAACGATCTATAATTCTAACACGACCAGCAAATAACCTACATACATGTAGAGCAAAATCCATCTCTGGTTATTCTGCAATATACCACTCGCGTGCAATGACGTCATCCGATCCAGGTGAGTGGCACGGTCGTAAAAAGTAGTTACCATTTTTCCTATCACTGTTGATACTAGTATGTCGTGTTAGAATCGAAGTAATAAGTTCCCAAGTATGATTTATTGTAGAATAACCCGTGTTTTTCGTTCTTATGCGAAACAAATATATCACTCAGGCCTACGGCCTTCGTGATATATTCTTACGCATAAGAACTCAAAACTCGGGTTATTCTACGCTAAACCACTTTTGGGAACTTTTATTTCTTAAATAATATAAGATTCTTTCACTGGTTGTAGGTGCAGATGGAAATTTCCGGTCTCGAGGGTAACTGTTTAGGCAGTATAGAGGCTCCTGCCGAGTTACCGCGTAAACAGTTGCCCGACAGCCGGATATTCCCATCTGCACCTACAGCCAGTGATATAATCTTTTACTTGCATACCATATTCAACAAATAATAGTAACAAATAAATTGAAACAAATGATTTTCTTGCAGCACTTTTTTCTAATAGTAGCGTATTAACAAAGCTCGGGAACTTTACGTCCGTAAACAGGAAGTACGTCATGACGTTACAAAGACGAAAACAACGTAATAGTTCCGTTTTTTGTTTTATCATCTGTAGCGAAACGTTATGTTATTTCCGTAAAATGACGTTTTTTGAATCGAGAAATATGTTACAAGGAACAAAGAGAAACTATCAAAGGTATTTGATTTTTGTCCTGTTTTACGTAAAACATTATTATTACTACCCACAACTTCTGTACATATGTAGTTCGTTATACGTCATTTACAGCACGAGAGTCATCTGTGTAAGATGGAGTTATCCAGCACCGGTGAAATCACCAGAAATCCCAGTGTGGTATGCAAGAATTCAGTAAAGATGCAATAACCTATTTACAACTGCACTTTAAAAGGTAAAATAAAAACAACTGAAAGAAACCGTGTGTTAATATTTGCCAGCATTGAAAGGGCATATCTGATTATAATTTGAATATTGTTAAAAAAATAGAAAAGTTTTATTTTTTAATGCGAGGAGCATAAATCTTGCTTAATCACCATAATTTCCGTTTACTTATTACTGAAAGAACTGTCTTAATTTTGGAATCATGACCACCGTCTTCAAAAGGTTACGCCGATTTACTGTAATGACGCCTAGTAAGTAGTACTAAATAGCAGTAAATTAAATGGCGAAAACAGCACGAACAATAAGCAGGTAAGGAATCCTTTCAATAGTGCAGTTTTTTTTACAGAATTGAAGGAAACACCTACGTACATGCAGCGGATATACGATAACAGTTCGTTTGTTTGATAAAAAGGCTGTTTGCTCAAGCATTCGTGCGAACCAGAAAACTTGAGACGGATTTAGTAATATTTAACATGTTTGATACAGACATACCGCTTGTGGCCACCAACCTTTAATGTTAAAAATGACTCTTCGGTACCTATCAGCCAAACGTTGGTATAAAAAGTTATATATTTATAATACCATTCATTTTATCCGTTTACAAAGAAATGTAAGCCTAGACTACATTGAGAAATACGAGAATGACCTGATTCTATTGTCGGAAAGATTGCTTATTTATTTGGATTATTGAAGACATAATGATACAAGAAAATTTTTATGACTGCTTCTTTTCTTGACAGCATTATATCATATAACAAATGTTTGAGATGGTGTTCAGTCCTTTATCAGTTGGATGCAACCTTTCCCGGCGAGGAAAGAATAATGATTGACAGTTCTTTAAGTCCACTGAGACCTGCTTTGATACTAATAAAATCTGGAAAGTAGATCCCTTTCTTGCTTTCCTGCCTGTTTCGTCCGTAATGATGTTTAACTTCTTGCTCTGTTTTCTGCAAAGGCATTAAAACATATGCGTATTCGGTTCTTTAAGCTTTTTTTGATGTATTCTATATTCAGTTCACGAACATTTACATGTTTTATATACTGTGGTATCTGTATGTATGTAAGGGATTAACCTGGCAGTGATAACTTTTATTTACTCTGTCCTGGAACTTCCCAGTTGGAACATGGTGGGGATATGAAAGTCTGGAATCGGCATGAAGTTGTTTTCTAAAATGTAACTTTTCAGTAAACCTTGTTTTTACAAACCTATACAAATATACTTATAAAATTTGGCAGCAGAAACGAAAGTAGTTGCATATTCATATTAGAAATTATTTTTACTATAATTTCACCAGTTATTCCAAGTCAGGTAAATCGCAGGTGTTCAGAACGTGACTGTGTATAATTTGTTTTGGACACAGCGTTCTTCAGAGATCTTCCATTGTGTCATTAATTAAGTCCAATATGCAGTTATGTACTGTAACTACTAATCTTACGATGCAGTAAGACATTTACTATATTCATTTTGTAGTGTTATGGATTCTCACAGTGTGTTAAATTTCAACTATAACCAGCTCAAGTTCATCTATAGGTCATTTGGTAGGTCTAACGAATGTGTGTATGAACTAAATGAGGTTATCATGTGGGCGGCAGGACCAAAAATATTGTTTATTTTGGTTTTAAGTTTGAAAGTGAAGGTCATATGAGATTCAAGGTCCTTCATATATTGGTCAGTTTGTAGGTCTTGCCACAAGGAGTTGAGTGTGAATATGAACTAAATCGGGTCATTAATGTGGGTTGTTTGCGAAACTGTAAAATATTGGATAGACTTACGGACAAATCATTAGCTACATGCCCAGGGACATAAACAGCAATCAGTGTTTTGCAGTAATATAAGATACCAATAGGACCGAATTTTGAAAAGTTTTTTCAAAACGTCATTTAGAAAAAATCAATTGCCATATATATATATATATCTTGATACCAAATGCGCAAAAATGTAAAAAAAAAATCTTTAAACATCTTGACAGTGTCGTACGGTAGAAGACAAGTAACATTGAAAAAGGCTCAACTGGATACGTCCATTTATTTATTTACGCTCTTCCAACTAATGAATCCAGTTTTGGCCACCGGCTTAGTGTAGTTTAAAGCCAGTCTAAATTCCGGGTTCACCGTCCATAAACCTGCCAGTGCTCGTAATATAAAAGCTACGCTACAAGCCGTACGTAGCTTCTCTTTATGACCTTTATTTGGAGAACACAATGCTTGTTGTTCAGTAGTCATGAGATGACCTTGTTAATGTTTAACCCTAAGACTGGCAGAGGGCCACTTTTGTGACCCGGCTTATGTACTAAAATTGCCAGAAGGCCACTTTTGTGGCCTAAAACCTGCTTAATTTAGGATCGATGTGGAACGTTTAATTCAGTTTTATATTGCTAAAAAGAAGGTTTGACGAAATGTAAATAGTTGTTGTTCTGAACAGTATTGACGTCATTTCCGCCGTGACGCCGTCTACGTGATATTTCGCCGCCGTAAAGTTTCAATTACGTTGGTAATTGAATTTGTTTGTAGTTTTATCTGATACTGTATTTCTATAAAAATTGCGTGGAAACAAAATGTTCGATGCACTGGGCCCTTGCAAGAAATATGTAATGGTTAATCCTGTAATTTGTAGGATACATATTGTACGAAACGATTAATTCATCCTTCGTTCTGAGTGAGCTCTGTGCCAATGCAGACAGTTTACTGAGCTTCATCGTTGAATCTAGACAGTGAAGTTTGTATAAATATGAAATATTTTCTACCCTACAATTGTATTACACACGTGTGAACGTTTCAGTTTGCGCAGTCTAAAAGCAGTTTTTCTTGTATGTTCGTTGTCTAGTAATTTTTCTCCGTCCAGGAAAGACAATTTCACGTGTAACTCATCTATCTTCGATTACTTTTTAACTCCCCTTTCGGATATATGAACAGACGCACAGCCAGTGGAAGAGAAATATTTTTACAAAAGTATTGGCGGGAGATGTCAAAGTGATATTGAAACAGTTAAAAATGTTAGATAGAGTAGACGATAGAATAATTTGGTTGATAGCACACTTTGTTACAACTAACTGCATGTATGGCAGAACAAGATGGAAGATTGTTCCATATGACGAGAGTATTTGGAAAAAGGAAAATTTATAATTATTGAAATGTATGTGGGAGACGTTACACACGTGGACATTTATATTATCATAAGCGTCACTTTTCCAAAATGGCGAACATATGAATGGATGTGTTTCCACCGGAGCAAAATAATAACGTCAACGTTGTTCCAGATGAGAGTGGCTCCAAACATATGCCACATCGTTATGCCAAGCCTGTAGTTTCTTTCATGTTCATTTTCGCAAATAATTTGATGAGAAAAATTGTGACAGAGACGAAGAAGTAACACACTGATATTATTTTAATGACATGATGGTGGACGGATAGCTCAGTGGTTTGCACACTGGCCTTCCAATCCTGAGGTCGGGGGTTCGATCCCCGGCAGCTACTCGGGAATTTTCAGAAACGCTTTTCAGTGTTTCCCACCCAACTAGAGGTGTACTGGTCAGGAACCCAGGCAATCCTTGCGTGTATCAATGCTATACACTGGGCACGTTAAAGAACCAGGCTGTCTATTCGCAACGAGCTAGGCTAAGTTAGCCGGACAAGCCTGTATCTGATTTCTGATCTCTCTGTCGTGGGGGCTTTGTCTCACTCTGTCCCTCTGGTCAGGTCGCTCTGTGTCTGTACTAGTAGAGGATGAATTATGCGCCCTGTGTGGCTGCATTTGAACTATGTAAAGCGCCTTTGAACGTGAAATTGGTCATGAAAAGGGCGCTATATAAATCTGGTATAATAATAATAATAATAATAATAATAATGAAATAAGTTATGTTTATACCAGCTGAACTATTACTTCCACGTTTATGTTTGCCAAGTTCAAAATGAATAATTCTGTTACGGGTTGTAACCAGTACCCCGAATATCAGCGCATAGGGTTTGTGACAATATGGGGAAGGGGAAGGGGCAGTATACAGCAAAATAGGTTATAGCATAACAATCATCGGTTAATAACGACTTCTCATTCTCTGAATTAGCTCATCTTTAACTTGTGATTAGCGAACTTCGAAGCATCGAAAAATGTGTTAAATAAGGAATGACAATTTTAGCAGATAAATAATGAGTTCTAACGTACAGTTTCTATTTGAGTTCCGTCAACCATTACATTAAAATTGCATTAAAAGCATGGTAACAAGAACATAAAAGAGGGAAAATAAACTTTGTAATGTAGGCAAGCACAATGTTTTAGCGACTTTTAAAACCACATAATAACAAATTATTTCCAACACACATACACACACGCACGCACGCACACAGGCACACGCACACATACGCGAGCACGCACACACGCACACGCATTTACTTCCTGTATATTATCAAAAATAGTCCAAATTTTGATAAAAATGGTTGCGAGTTTGTGCAGTGATTAAAAAACCGACACTAATGTAGAACAGATGGTTTTAAAATGCAAATTGTCTAATATAATGAGTTTTTGAACGCTTGTGATAACATACTGCCTATACTAGTATAGCTCTAGTTCATTCGTACACAATCCCAGGCTTCGGCACACAGGCGCTATTCAAATGTCCATTGGTTGACAGAACTAATGAAAAATCGGAACTGAAAGGATTCATTTCCGTGGTACATTGGACTGATCAATAAGCCCAGAAGGAACAGTACTGGCGTAAACGAGATAGCCAGAGTACTTCGTGGTTTAGAAATATGTTTACCCACACTATAATCCAAAACGTTTTGAAATCATTTTGTAACCGTTGAACAAGGAACCTTATTAAACAGATTTTATCATATATATTGTGAGGTTTTTCACATCCCCATTAGATAAGCCCGTGAACCTTTCAAAATATTTTGACGGGAACATTACGTCAAATAGTATGATGCCAAATGCAATCAAAAGCGCAAAGCTACGAAACCAAGGATCAAAATTTATGAGAAATGGCACCGTTTTTGCATTGCATTCAAGGAAAAATAACAAAAACAAAAAACAAAAAAGTAAACATGTTGAGTACATTCCACGCTGCCAACTTGGGAAAGCCAATATCATACCAAATATAATAAATACATAGGTGGTGTGGACCGCAGTGATATGCTTTCAAAATTTTATTCAGAGCTTTTTTGTTTCTGTTTTGTGGGACCTTATATCGGCCCTATTTCCAATACCAATTAAGTTGCCTTTTTCAAAATATGAAGCATAATTTGCCAATCTAAAGACAACAATCCGATTTGAACTGTTTTATTATCCAAAATATACTAGCAAAGTAAGTTTTGTTGCTTATGAAAGGGAAATGACGTCAGAGTGATAAAACAACGCTGATATTCCCGCGCATTTCCCGGAAATTCAATGACGTTGATGCACAATGTATTCATTTCTTAGATTGTTATCACGTTTTATGTTAGGATAGCGTTGGCGCATATTCATTTAAAGCTATATTCTAACATGACTCGATTTGATTTCCAATTAAACAAAGAAGGAAATCAACCTCTGTATATTCTGCGATAAACAATGGTTGACGCGCGAACCGGTTAGAGAGCATTATGACGTCAAATATGACGTCAAATTACCGCATGAAGTCCGATACATTACTCCTCGAGTAAATGAAGTCCAGCATAATATTTATTAAAATTTGTCACTGTGCATGTCAGAATGAAAACAATCAAGGCATTCTTGTGATTTATCGTTTAGTTTACCACGGTTCATCGTTCAGATGCTTCAGTATTTAACCATTCGGGCTAACGCCCTCGTGGTTCAGTTCCTACGCATCTAAACTCTGAACCGTGGTAAACTAGGCGATAAACCACTCGAAGGCCTTGATTATTTGTTAAACATCATTCTGTAATGTTTTAACACGAAAAAATACATGCGTTATCCCTATATTCATTTTATTTTTACCAGTTAAACTTGAAAAATAAAGCAGACTACTAAACTGTTATAATTAAGTATCCCAAAAAGTTATGTCAGAAAAAATGATTGAAAAAGCGACAACTTTTAAGTTAGTATAATACAGATGTCTAAAAAATACTGAAGTACCCAAATGGGAAGAGAGCGTTTCAAATGGCAAAAATATAGACATTAAACAAGGTCAGTCGCACTCATGTTTCTGTGTAAAATGAAATATAATATGTTCAAACTAAAATTTGTTGAATGATGCAAGGCTACAAAATAAGGTAAAGCAGTACAGCTAAGGCCACAACTAACAACATATATGTTGCTCCAACGCCCATGCTCTCTTTTACAACACAAGGTCTGGTCTGCAGCGGCTTATACACTCGTTCCCACTGTGTCATGATGGCATGTCGAGCACCATTCCAGGGTCCCGGTCCCATTAATCGGTACTGGTAAGGTGTACAAGGTCCAAAGTAAACTTCGATCGCAAGTTTGGGATCAGTCCAAATGAGTTTACCTGAATTTCAAATACATGAAATATTGTTAAATCTTTAGATTATGATAATAAATGTTACTGAGTTTGCAACTGGCTCTTTGACGAATATGCTTAATCTGTTGCATTTTTTAGTTTTTTAAATCGATAAATAGTACATTATGACTGGCTAAACACAAATTTTAGCAATTTACAGATCTTCAACGACAACAATTTCTGTTCAGGCATAACTATACAATTTAACTAATGATAATATTAACATTATTCCATTGTATTTGCATAGTCATAGTGATTACAAAAAGAATAAATCATAAACAATGGACTGGACCACGAGTTATTTCAACTCCAGCTAAAAGAATTAACTAGAGGATGATCAAACATGACATATATTATCTATTTAAAAATTTCGATTATCAAATTGTCAATACTTCTAGTTTTTAGGGTATTTCAAATATATAATGAATATATCTATATGATTTTAGTAATTGCAACTTAGTTACTTAGGTCTGGTTTACAGCCGATCATTTCTGCTAGTTCATCCATAAATGGGACGTAATCAACTTGTATAGTATGTCTCATTGATTTCTTGTATCTCAACGCCATGGCTGTCTGTTTATCTTTGATGTCATTCCACATACCATTACTATCGGGCAAATTCTTTAAACCCTGAAAATATAGCAAACACACGTATCTATTTCCATTTTGTTTAATTTGCTATTTAAAGATATGTTCAAGGACATTTATTTATTACCGAAATCGGATATTAAAATAGTTCAAAACAAACATCCCATTAAACTTCGTAATAAATCATGAAGCTCGGTTTTGTTAAGATGTTCACAAAATGAAAACGTTTTACGTAAACTACAAAAATAACACCATGTATACTGAAATGATGGCATCAATTATTGTAAAATATAATCACTTGAATGTCCAAAACAATGACAGAAGTTGCCTTGGTCACAACAAATACTGATTAACGAACAATAAATTCTCGTAAATCATAAATAGAATACAAAAGATATCTGTTATAACAAGAAAAGAGCGATGGCTTCGATGCCTCAGATAGAACCTTAGATGAAGAATCGCAAATGCACGCCCAGTAAGAAGTTCTAATATAAGATGTAAAATTTAACAAACTGAATATTATACACGTGTCATCCAAAGCAAACTTCCAAATATAAGTTCAACATACCTTAAATACTCTAGTAGCTAGTCGGCATTGCATTTCACATATTGGCATTATTGCTCCAATCGGTTGGAAACACCCAATAATCGCCAGAGTAGTCCTACAGAGATCAGGTGGAAACATATATTTATACAGATTTACTTTATTCTCTTTCACCTCTAAAACTTCCTTGTCGAGAAACGGAAAACCAAATATGTATCCAGTAGCAAGTACTACAGCGTCCAAATTATCAATTTTAGTACCATCTTCAAAGATCGCTCCGGTTTCAGTAAACTCAGCTACATTGGCTTTCACAATAACACCCCCTGAAATGATTCTGTTTGGAAGCTCGTCATTTACTGTGGGATGAGCAGCAAAAAGACCGTGTTTCGGCTTCAGGCAATATTTTTCATGATCAAATCTGTGGTTTAATTTCTTTTCTGCCAGCGTCAGTAATAATCGAGGAAATTTCTTCAAAATATTGACACTGAAACGGGTGGCCAACATGTCCCCAGGAACCCCTTTGTCGCCGACACGGTTGAATATCCATGATCCCGATCTTGTGCTCAAATATACCTGAAACACAGCTTATAACTTTAATTTCCATGCAGTTGTTTTCTTGAAATAAAGCGTAAAATGCAAGCAATTTAGTATGTTTCATATTTTTGCTAGTTAATAGTGACCCTGTTTACGTTTTTGTTTTTATCCTAAACGAGTTCTTTTTTAATTATACAAATGTTTTGACTCAACCAGAATTTATCAAAGGTATCTTTTACCGAGTAACCAATTTGAGATCTTAAAATGGTACGAAAGTACTCGCGTTGACTTATTTTGGCCACTAGTTATGACAATTATAGTATCAAATATGCATTACTTATACTATTACTATGCTAAGTAATTGCAAGAACGTTAAATGTTTATTTCAACCATTGGCACTCAATATAAACTATCTAAGTTTTTATTTCTCAAGGGCAATCTACATTCAAACCTGAGAAGATATACGACTAAGCTCTGTAGCAATATCCCCACCAGAGTTTCCAATACCAATGATCAACACTCTTTTGTCCTCGTAACCATGGTAATCCTTGTAATCGTGTGTGTGAGTCACCTTGCCTTTGAAGGTATCTAACCCGGGGAATTTAGGTATATTCTTTTCTGCATGATGTCCGGTACAGATAAGAACACCATCAAATATATGTTTTTGTTCCTTGTTCTCGGAGTTCTTTGTTTTAATTTCCCACTTACCATCTGTCTTGAAATTTTCTGTCGGTTTCACAGACAAAACCTGGAAATGTATGACTTTTGCTGGTATTAAAGACACAAAAACCCTAATCATAGGTCATATGGTGACCTTCTATGTTTTCTTGGTAGAGGAACCCTAAGTGCCAATATCGGGGCATTATGTCGTCACTGGCGGGCACCTGGATAGAACCACTGACGTTCGTTAAACCAGATGGATGGCTTCTTCATGCAAGATTATTCCACTACTTCTGTTATTTATCGCATACTTTTGAGACATATTGATTAGTGATGGACATATGTAAGGTTAACTGGTATGACATCCGACATATACCTGATAATTTCGAAAAATCTTAAGTTACTACTTTGTTGTGCTTACTTTCATATTATTTTATAAATTTGCTGACTTACGATTGAATATAGAAATGTTTGTAATAAATAAATATTTTAATAGTATCAGAATGTTGTTGATGTTATTTAAATGAAAACATATTGATGTATAGTAGCACTGCAATATCATGCAATGGGAGAAATGATGAAAAAACATTCTTGCGTGCACCATGTGCTGACAAGGATACATTTTTCACTGACCTTCTCGAACGTATTAGAAATGTTTATAATTAAAGCCATTCTTTTTCATCGGAGACCGTTCACACAAGACATTTGACAGTAATGGACACAAAAATTTCATCTCCAATTATTTGGACTTAATTTCACAAAGTGCTTCGTAATGTTTATTTTGTTTCACTGCCTACGATTATAGTATGATGTTTGCAGGTACAATGGGCGTATACCGTAAAAAAAATCATTAATGACCTTCATTTCTGTACTGGCAGCTTTGTCCCTGTTTCCTTCGCTATTGCGATAGATATTTCTCACTGAATTAGCTATTGACTATAATATTACCAAATCAGGCGACAACTATAGGTTAGAGACCACAAATTGTTTTCTCATAGATTATGGCGTGTACGGCTTTCCATACATCGAAACATGTACGAGGGGCGTTCAATAAATAATGATACTCCGTGTATAGTTCCGTAACTGGTGGTTATTTTCAAATGCGGTTTTCAGCACATTATAGAGCAATTTATTGGAAACAAAACGCCATAAGAATGATAAAATCGGTAGATCGTAAGTAAAAATATAATCATTTGAGTGAGCTGTACTAAGGTATACTGGTCCATTTTGTGTCCAAAATTATTGAAATTGTAATATGCAATTCCTTGATTATACTATTCAACAACTAGAAATGTAGTTCCATTTTTAGTTTAAACAGTTAAAACAAATCATCATCTTTACATAAACATTTGAAAACTAAAATACAAAAAAAAAAAAAAAAAAGATAACAGTATTAAATGGAGTGTGTATATTGTTTTTTCTCGAAAAATGATAAGCTGAGTACAATATACCTCTGCAATTTTGTCAGATGTGATGTTCATCGTTGAAAGAATTCTTGTATTTTAAGTTGATACTAATTTCTTAATTCTCGATTGCGAAACAATTTCTTACAACTTAGATTAATCGCTCTCGAGACTCATTCCAGATGGAATCAACCTCGAGTTTAGATCTTTTAGTTGTGTTCTAAAATGAAAAACGCAATAAGTAGTTAAAACAAACTCAAACTCATCACAAATTATTATTATTATTATTATTATTATTATTATTATACCACATTTATATAGCACTCTTTTCATGCACTTGTACACGTTCGAAAGTGCTTTACAGAATAAATTGCAAAAATACAAACAAATACGTATACAAAGATAATGCATTACACATTAACAAAAATCATGAATGAAAACAAGTATAATTTAAAAAAAAAAATGACAAATTGCAGTACCTCGTAGAAAAATGACAGAATGTTGTGATTTTACAAGCTATTCTATATTTTGCGACACTGGATGCCCAGGACAAACCTAAGTTATAATTATTTTTGCTATGATCCAGTATACCAAAGTGCACCTCACTCAAATGATTATATTTTTACATTGAATCTACCACTGTTTATCATTCATACGGCATTTTATTTCCAATAAATTGCTCTATCATGTGCTGAAAACCGCATTCAAAAATAACCACCGGTTACGGAACTGCACACGGAGTATCATTATTTATTGAACGCCCCTCGTATATCTAATCACATATTTTTCAAGAACTGGTAACAAGGTACAGTTACCTGCCCTTCGTTACCCAACTAAAGGAAGTGTATCCGAGAGAAAAGAGGTCCCTCATTTCATGATGGATTTGATTGTAAATAGATATTCTGAGCTTCTGAAAGTAGCCAAATTTTTTAGATCTGATGTTAGTAAAGAGAAAGGGGTAAAAAATTTCTGGAAAATCATGGTTTCTTGTGCAAATGACTGTCTGCGGATTTGTACAAAAAGTAGGCTGGACCGCTTCACTTTGTAGAAATGCAATACACTATTCATTCTGACAGATGTGAGGAGAAAAGTAGCAGGTCAACAGGTCACTTCAAAGTGACTTTTGTGTTTCTCTCGGGTAGATTTCTAAAGAGAAGGTATTTGCATTTGTCTTCAGAACATTGTGTCAAAGCCTTGCATTGATATAGTTGTATGTAACCCTATGGGAAATTAATTGTACTTGGGGCCATCTGCCATAGCTCCACCATATCATAGGACGAAACACACATGAATAGTGATACTTTATTCCAGTATTTTTCGTGTGTATGAGATGCCCCCTGTTTACATCGTTGGCATGGCGGGAGTAATTCGTTTAAAAAAAAACGTTTTCCAATACACATAAAATGTAGCAAATTTTGTCAAAATGTATAATAAAATACTGTAAATGCAATAAAAAAATAAAAAAGAATCACTTCTTAGGTTCGTTAACACGACTGACCAACACACTACTAAAATATGCCAGTGAAACAGGAAACAATTGCACAGACGCAATATATTGTCATAGAATGTGCAGAGTTTAAAGAGGAAGAGTAATAATATCGTCATTTTGTTTTCTCTTGACAATTCAAAATGATTTCGTTCTCAGTTAGGGTAGTAAAGACGCTCGGAAAAGTATATATATTCATTACACATCTTAAACATAGCTAATCAAGTATTTTAATTATTGAAAGTTTTGATAGTTTTTAGCTTGAGGAATTCATGTTTCTTTCGAATTATGAAATCGTCATTATTTACGATATGCAGTTGATACATACAATATTGGTAGCTGTTTTAGTAGGAGTACATGGTCCCGAGCATGGAACAAAAGAATCTACTTAGTACAATATACATTCATACTTTACATTATCGGTTCACATTTCGATCTGAAATATTTTGGAAATCAAAGTTTTAAGCACAGCCATGTTAGAACATTTATGCGTTTAACTTCTAGAGCTCGGATATTAAGAAACAATACTTCTGTAATATAAAAATGTTATTTACAATATGTTATTCCTACCTCTGTATTGAAGTTTATATGTTTTCGGAGTCCAAACTTATCCGCATACATATGAAAATACCGATCGACACACTTGTTGTGCATAAAGACGGGATATTCGTCTGGTATAGGAAAATCACTGTAGCACATCATCTCCTTCGATGTGTTGATCACCGTAGATTTCATAACACATGCCTGACCCTCCTCCACCTCTTCTGTGTAGTGCCATAATCCGCTGATATAATTTGTCCTCTCAAAACATACAGGTTCAAGTTGCTCGTCAATGCAACATTTTATAGCAGTTAGGCCACTAGCGCCCGCACCAATTACTGCTATACGTTTCATGTTATTTCTTATAACCTATGATTAATTTACGTTTCCCCATCAAAAGTACTCAAAACTTTACAACTGATTATTGTGACTGGTATTGTTGATTTATATACATAGCGAAGGAGAATACCAAAATTGCGATATCAATTTGATAATGCAGCTATTTATAGACGATTTACTTCAACCGGTGATAAGAACCACGTCCTGACCTACTTGTTTACCCTGTGATTGCAAATATTGATATGTTAGAAAATAACCGAACACAAAACATCATCTCTTGTCTAATGCATTACATGAAAATATTGACACAGCAATGATTTAACTCAAGAAAACGTGTCTTTTAATTAATACACAATGCGACAAGAACAGTTAAAATGGCAATGTAACCGTAATGCACTAGGTAAAAAAGGAAACACTTTTCCATTCACTGAACCATTATATTGTCCAATAATGTATATTATCACGTCGATTACATGCTTATTAAAAGACAATATTTACATTCGCCCTATTCTTTTCCATTGAAAATTATGACGTTCATTTTGTATGAACCGCAAAAGGAAAGGCGCGAAAGCTACTTCATTGCTGCTTAGTGATAACCGACCGCTGTTTTGACTACGTCCGCGTATAGTCAGGGAGAACGTTCCTTAGATGACGTCGCATTTGTTCCGTCTGGTGAACGAAATGGCCGGGAAGCTGATTTTAATGTTGAATGCCACAAAATATGTGCAATTTATAATATTATCTTGTTTACAAATGGAAAGGAAATATAATCTAAATATAAGAAATGAAACTATTTTTTTCGGTGTTCATGCGAAGTGAACGACATAATAGGATCGGCAAATTAAACAAGAATCGCTAGGATCGGCAAATTAAACAAGAATCGCTAGTGCGATTCATGGATGTGCCGATCCTATTCTGTCGCATGAACTCCGAAAAAAATAATTTCATTTCTTAATTGGATGCCGTCATGCTGCTCTGCATGCACATCAAAAAAATTCATCGTATCGGGCATCAGCTTAACCTTTTCACCACTCATACAGAATTAGCAGAACTAATAAGAACATGCCAATTATGACGAATTACTGTCCAGTAATAAGGCTTAAATTGAAATGAAATAGAATAAATTGGCATATTTGCTTAAAAATTAAAAGAAAACATCAACACTTAAAATTCAAAAAATGTGTTACCCATTATGTAGCACCTCAATTGCGTTACTACTTCCCAGTTATAAAGGTGATCGTTTTTCTATTAAAGGATTATGATTTTCAGCGATTGTGAACATAATATGAAAAACAAGGTCCAATATATTCTGTAAATAAACCGAGGTGTGTTGTACATAACTGCAACTCAACCATGTGAAGATAACACTGGATAAGGCTATAATACATATACGTAAATATAGCGTACCCCACTAGCTTGTTTGTTTTGTTAAGGTTTAAAGCAGCAAGCCTCCAGATTTGGCTAAAAAGTAATCTTTCTTTCAAATTGAAGTTTGGTCATATTATGAACATTAGAATATGATTTTTTGTTTCTAAAATATTTTAAAAGTTCCAAATCAAGAAAAAAAGATGACCGCGCCGGGAATCGAACCCCGGACTGCCGCGGAAATAAAGACATTTTCTCGTCGTCGTAACCAATAGCGCTATAGCTGAAGTAGTGAATAATGACTTCAAACTATAGATATTTATAATCGAGACCGTTTACCTGGAGTAAATGCGTGACAAACACTTTTCGATTTTCATCGTAAAAAGTAGTAAAAACAGCAAATTCTCATGTGTTTCCGTAACATAAAGTTTGTCAGTATTAAGTTTTAAAGCCTTCTTAAGAAATATAGCAATTATTTCAAGATATCTAAAAAAATATTTTTTTTTTGTTGTCGAACGATCTGGAGGCATGCTGCTTTAACGTCTTACAGACACAATTATAGGCCATTTGGACACTTTCCAGCTTTTGACCTCAAGTGCCTCTCTAAGCATTATTTCATCACTGGCGGACACCTTGGTAGGACCACCGACCTTCCATAACTCAGCTAGATGGCTTCCTCACATGAAGAACTCAACGCCCCGAGCAAGGCTCGAATCCACATCGGTAAGGGCAAGTGATTCGAAGTAAGCGGCCTTAACCACTTCGTCACGGAGGCCCTAGAATACACTAGTCGGTCACCTTGTTTGATATGGATAATAAAGGCAATAATTTTTATACGTTCGTTTACAAAACACACCAAACGTATCAATAAATGAAATAAAAACATCTTTGAAATAACAGCAGTCCTTTATTTTTCTAAAACAAACGCCGTTAAACATGTAAAACCGAATCACACGTGCAGCAATTCTTACAAACATTTTCCGCCTTGTTTAGTTTAAGAAGTAATTCTTTTAAGAAGATTAACATTTTACATGTACCTGGAAAGTATGTATATATTTATAACTAAAATATAAACATCCGTTACTTACAATTTCACATTATTCTATCTATTTTATACATTACCGATTCCTCACAATTATAGAACAGAACAGAACAGAACAGAACAGAACAGAATTTTATTAAAGACTTGTACATAGTACATCGTCAAGCATAATAAACAACACAATATTATAATACATTGTCACGTTATCATGATCTTTTAAACAAACAATGGTGATTATTCAACAAATAGTAATGTTTGATGATGGAGGATGAACAGTTATAATATAACATTCATAATATATTTAAAACAAGCAAATTCGATGAATTGGAATCCCCCGCCGAAAGGGTCAGAGTTGAGGAACGGCAAAAAAATATATCCAGCAAAAAGTTAAGAATGTTACCAAGAAGCAAATAATTTCATTAGTCAAAATCAAATTAAAAGAAAATGAATGGTTTGTTTGGGTGGGGGGTGGGGTGAGGATACAACAGTTTACATGTTGATTATAAATATTGATAGAAAACGAAAATGAAAAAAATCAACAAAAAAAAAAACAACGAAAAATGAAAAAAAAAAAAAAAAAAAAAAAAATGGGGGGGGGGGGGGGGGGGGGGGGGGGGGGAGTGTGGACCAAGGTAAGGTGGTGACCAGGTGTAGGTACACAACATCACATGTTAATAATAAATGTTCATGGAAAAGAATGGAAGAAGTTTAATGAAATTCTTCCAATTGGTTGGTTTGTTATGTACAGATCTGTGGATTTTTAAACAATTAAAGGGCAATAACTATATGGAAAATTGACCAATCGAAAAAAAAACTTGAAGGGCATCGTCGCAGTATCTTGGTTCATGTCTACTTCAAGTTTGATGAAATTCTACCTGCTAGTTACTGAGAAATGGCTGCAGACGGACATTTTTCATTAAATCAAGGGCAATAACTCTGAGGGAAATTGACCTATCAAAAAAAACAAACTTGACGGGCATCAGCGCAGTATCTTGGTTCATGTCTGTTTCAAATTTGATGAAATTCTACCTGTTAGTTACTGAGCAATGGCTGCAGACGGACATTTTTTATTAAATCAAGGGCAATAACTCTGAGGGAAATTGACCAATCAAAAAAAAACTTGACGGGCATCATCGCAGTATGTTGGTTCATGTTTATTTCAAGTTTCATGAAATTCTACTTAGTAGTTACTGAGAAATGGCTGCGGACGGACGGACGGACTGACGGACGGACAACGCCATTTCAATACCCTCCTCCCGATTTCATCGGCGGGGAATAATAATTCTATCAACAAATAGGCATAAATATGTCCTTTAAGTTACTAATATAAGTCGAAAATGTTAATATTAATTGTTAACATTCATAATCATATTTCTAGTTTTAATAAATTCTTGAATATACTTTGCAAGATTTAATAATGTAGTCTTTTTAATTGTAGTAATAAATTCAATAAATTTATACATCGATGGTCTGCTACAATAATACTTCTTAATGTATTTTCTCCTAATATCTATATAACATGGGCATATTAAAATGAAATGGTATTCATCTTCAATATCTATCGTGTTACAACATAGACAATATCGCTCATTACGTGGTATTCTATTTATACAAATAAACACTACGTGTAAACAGAATCAAGGTCTTTGACGGACAAGCGTATTTTTCAAACTATGGGTCGGCTAAGATTTGATGAAAGATGGGGACTTTTGTAAGTCATATTTGATTTTAGTATGATGTGTAACTCATATCGAAACCATGCAAATTCATGAAAACTCTGAAACAGCTTTGGCGGGTAAAACAGTTAATCGGATCTAACACAGTTTACTAATTTTCAGCAGTATATAAATTTCCACCCGATATGACTTTACCCTTATTGTCAGTTTGTAGACTGATCGTTGAAACTGTTGCAACACTTTATTAATATTTAGACAGATACAAAACGATGTCATTAAATAGTATGATCAAATACATTAAACATTACCAACTAAATTTCAGTAGTCAGATTCTCCTCACGCATCGGTGAGTTGGCTAGAGTCACTGCATTTCGTGGAGAATTGAAAGGCTAAGGCTTATAATAAAGCATATTTATAGTCTCCAATGGTATCCCGTGATGACTTGAAAACTCATATGGGAAAATTAGACCCATCGATTTTTCGCACGAGTGAAAAGATTTTATATAGCGCAAAGAAGGAGTCCTTTACTCTATTTAAATTTTTGGAAAAAGTATTAGGTATTTTAGCTTTGCAAACGATGTGATAATATTCAATGTAATGTATTGTCTTTCTTATGAATATTTTATTTTTAAAATGATTTTAAAAGAAAATGGTCTTTTTTTGGCGTATACTTTCTGTCTGTCTATCTACAATTAGATACATAGTAAAATATGGATAATTTGCTGAAATTTCTTCTGTTTAACAAAGAATAAATAAATTCCTTGAAGATCATTGCAAACGACTTAGCAATCTATATTCATTTAGCTATTGTTTCATATTAACTTCAGTTTTCTAGGCGAAGAAGAAACTGGTCTTTTTTAAGCATTTTGCAGATAAGTATAGTTTTGTTTCCGTTTTCGGAAAGACTCGAACATTCTCGTATACTTCCGTCAATTCTTACGGAATTTAAGCTACTTAACGATAAAGACTGATTTCTTCTCACCCGCTAAACTGCATATATGTACGGATTTATAAATTAGTGGACGCTCCATAATATGATTTTGTTTACAGCTAATAGTCAATTTTAAACTGCTTGAGGAACGAAATTCAGAATTTCAAAAAGAATTTCGAGTTTGCATCGAAACTGGATTTTGCTCGAAGCTCGAAACTGAATTGTTCGGTGTTTTACTCAAGCCAGCACTGAACATCGAGTCTGTCGAAAATGGAAATCTTAAGAAACTGATTTCGAGCTTGAATTAAATTTCGAGCGTGTAAGAAAAAAAAACTTAAACGTTTCAAAACGTTGACATTTGAGGCGGCATATTTCGGGCAAGTTAGAAGTAGAAGATCGAAATTCAAATTTTCGAAAGAATGACGTTGAATTTCGCTGAAACTGAATTTCGCACAAACTCGGAAATCGAAATTAAAATCAAAAGAAATCATCGAATTTCGAGGAAGAATTGAAATTAGAGCCAGCAGGATGTTCAAAATTTAAATATTTTGAGCAGGCATCAATTTCTAGTCAATAGGCATTTTAAAACTTTAAATTGCGATCTTTAAAATGGCTCTTAATTAAATACCTGCTCGGTATTCAGACTGAAAATTTGACTTTGATTTTCGAACTTGTTCGACATGCAGTGCTAAATTTTCGAAACGTCGAGCGAGCTTGCAAATAAAATCAATGCAAGATCGAAATCCAGCTGTTTCAATCCTAGCTTTAAATTCGATTGTTCTAAGACTTCGAGCAGGCTTGAAATATAATACCGGGAATAATCTATTTAGATCTTTGAAAACTTGAATTTCGATATATCCGATCTTGCACGATTTTTAGTCTTTGAATTATGATCTTCAGCAGATCGCAGTTTTAGTATTATATTGAAATTCAGCTTTTCAAAATTTAAAGTACGATTTTCGAGCTGGCTCCACACAAATTGCTTGCTCGAAATATTTGACTTTAAAAATCAATATCAGTCTTGGAACAGGCTGTTCATTCAATACAAGATCGAAATTCGGCTTTTGGAATATTATGAATTTCGATCATTGATCTGGCCCGAAATTAAATGCAGTTTTGAAATTTGACGTTTTTCGATCTTCAGGGGTAGCTTGGGATCAAAATTCGACAAGTTACGAAGTTGAATTTCGATCTTCGAGCTGGCATAAGATTCTAAGCTTGTTGGACACCGCTTACGACACAATGATAAATGTGCAGTTATTTGATCACACAAAAAATATTTAAAACATTTATTTCATAATCATCAAACAAAGTATTACAAAAGCGAGCTTCCACCTGATTGTAAGATTTGAAATTTTCTAATTTATCTTTGCAATCACGTTTCAAGTTTATTCAATACTCAATTCATGTAGTACATGACAATATGAGCTATAACATATATACATATTATAATATATAAAAGATATGTAAACATGTACGTGTCTCGTTTTGTCAGACTTGACAATATTCCTGAAATCCATATGATCAAAAGTATTAATGTAACGGTACATTGGCGAAGAAGGAATTACTTGTTAGACATCGGCCAAAAATACGGAGTTGACTGAAATCTAGCGAACAATCTCGACATCAGATTTACCCGGCAAAACTTATTATCGGCTTTTGTGGTGATTTTCACGATGGGTCTAATTTTCCCATATGGTTAGCAAATGAAAGACACAGAAAACACTCAAATTCCGGAAGCCTCCAGAGTTCTTTTGCGTGCCAGATGTAAAACACAAATACACCGGACGCTTAATCCAGTGTTAGTTATATTACTTCGTAGTCAGACATTGTTACCACTGACTGTTGTTTAGCAACACTTCAATTTATCATAACTTTATATTGTTCTAAATCCCCTAATTCCAATGGGTCACATCTTACAACTTTGATATTTTTAAACATAATGGGCATGAATTTTTAAGTCAGTGAGCATAACCTGATGTACTCTGTCTGGCTGGAAATGATTTTATCACACTGTTGTGTTTTAAGGTAACGTAAGTAACCCGTTTCTACGAACATCAGACAAACGAAAACATGCATACATGCATGTTTGTAAGAGCCTTTGACCGTTACTCTTCACAGATAAGGCAGTAGTATATGCTGGTCAAATGTAATGAAGTATGTTTAAACATTTACAATATAAACAGAACTATATGTGTGCAAATAACTTACGCAGATTATTGACCACTTGTCGCTAAGCTAAAAGATATATCATATTTGTAAGTGTACGGCTACAAAAAAAGGTAAAGCAGTACAGCTAAGGCCACAACTAACAACATATATATTGCTCCAAAGCCCTTGCTCTCGTTTCTAACACATGGTCTGGTCTGCAGGGGTTTATACACTCGTTCCCATTGTGTCATGATGGCCTGCCGGGCACCTTTCCAGGGTCCAGGTCCCATTAACCGATACTGGTAGGGCGTACAAGGTCCAAAGTAAACTTTAGTTGCAAGTTTCGGGTCAGTCCAAATAAGTTTCCCTATGTTCAAAATACATTTAATAACAAATCATACCATGAAATTAACATCAAAATAAGAATCTTCAAAGGAATCAGACAAACTGTTTTAATAGAAGTACTTGCGGTGGGTTTACAGTAATAAAATTGATAAATGATAAAACGTGTTTAACTACATACGAGTTAAGCAAGTCAGATATCTTAACATATATCCGTTACACGAAGAAAATTTGGTCAATATCCGACAAATTTAACTGTTGTAAACCAATCGCCCACCTTTTAATTAAAACTCTAACACAATGTTACTTGCTATTTTAAAACATTCTGATGAAGTATATGAAGATATTTTGAATTCAGTCTAGCTAGCAATTATTGTAATAAAACAATTTATGTATGTGTAATAACTAATTGGATCTATAAAATATTTTTACTTATGTCTGGTTTACAGCCTATCATTTCTGCTAACTCATCCATGTATGGAACGTAATCCACTTGAATAGTATGTCGCATTGCTTTCTTGTATCTCAGCGCCATGGCAGCCTGTTTGTCTTTAATATCTTTCCACATCTCATTGCTATCCGGCAGGCCTTTTATGCCCTAGTAATATTTGCAAGGAAATTACCGTTATAGCTGACATTTCAGAAGATACATACAATATAAAATAATGGCAGTAAGTAAATTTTTAAAGTATGGTGTTAACAGGGGAGTAAACATGTGTTCACTAGATGATCACGTGCAGTAAACGCACAATTTTGTATGTGTATTTGTGTGATCCATGGGGTAACGCGGACTTATATTGTCCCTAAAATGCATACGCACAACAAATTTGACAGGAAATTAACGTTTCTTGAAAAAGCGTAAACACTTACTGTTTTTTTCTCTTGCAGCCTCTGAGGAAGTGGTTACCTAAGCCCTAACCAACTACTCCCTCGGAGTTCTGCATCAAACACGAAGCACAAGACTTAGTGATATCCTAACATAAACGAATGAACAGTGTAGTATACGTCCAATCAATTGACCAGACGCCAGGCTCCGCCTACAGGTCACGTGGTACCACAAAATACAAAACCTCCGACATTTAGATCAACTGTCTGTGAGGACGTCCGCAAGTCTTATCCAGCGAAGATACTTCTCCAAACTTTACTTAGGTTTTGGAAAAGGAATAATCTAGGCGTTCTGAGAAGCGACTATCGGACTTGCAAAGTCCCCACTGACACCTTTTTACCATTTCTAATAAGTTTTACTTGTATATATAATCATTTTCAAAACGAATTTATCAGTTTTTTTTTATCGGTGTCGAGATCGCAATGTCGGAGGGTAATATTAACATTAACACCATCTGGAGGTGTGCGTCGAATCAAGCGCATTGATTGGTTGATCGCTTATCGATTTATTGGTTTGACTGACAGCCGGCGTCTGGTCAGTTATCATGCAGTTCATTTTTTCCGTTAAAAAGTCCAATACAAACAGTAACAGCTATTATGCTTAAAGTCATGCACGGATAATATCAGGTTACTACAATTACCAAACGACGTTTGCGGTATGTTTCTGTATGGTAAAACAAAATCATGAGAAATCCGTAAGAAACAAGATATAAAACAAGCACCTAGAAATGGAATAGTACAGCTCTGTCAAAGACTTTAGACATACGAATCATTTGTCATTAGACGTGCATCTACAAACTCAACTTACCTTAAACACTCTAGTAGCTACACGACACTGCATTTCGCTCATTGGCATAATTGCTCCAAGTGGCTGGAAACACCCAATGATTGCCAGGGATTTCTTTTGCAGATCCGGTGGAAACATGTATTTATACAGATTTACCTTGTTCTCCTTCACATCTAGAACATTCTTATCGAGAAACGGGAAGCCAAATATGTATCCCGTAGCAAGTACTACAGCGTCCAAATTCTCGACTTTAGTACCGTCTTCAAATATTGCTCCAGTCTCTGTGAACTCTGATACATTGGCTTTTACAATAACACCACCGGAAATTATTCTGTTTGGAAGTTCGTCGTTCACTGTGGGATGAGCAGAAAAGATACCATGTTTCGGTTGAAGGCAGTATTTTTCGTGATCAAATTTGTAGTTCTTTTTCTTTTGAACAAGATTCTGCATCAAATTAGGAAATGTTTGCAATAGAATGGTATTGAAGCGAGTTGAATGGTTCATGTCCCCGGGAACCCCATTATCGTCAACTCGATTGAATATCCATGATCCAGATCGGGTGCTCAAAAAAATCTGAAATATACATGTACATGTAAGAACAAACTTCGAAGCATCTGTGTTAGTCAGTATGTCAAGCTTCATTATTCAAACACATACGAATATAGGTAATTTTGTTCCTTGGCAATTTCTAATACTAATTTTGGTCTAACTCATGTTGTATCTGGCACGATGAACCTACGATTGTCATGAAATAAAACTCATGGTGATTCAATCATGACGCTAAGATGATGAAAGTCGGAAGCCGAAAACACGACGGCAAAGTTCGAAACACGATGGTGAATTCACATTCTAACATTGAAGACAACAGACAATCCCAAGATAAGGACTAATCGGATTTAGACTTGTATAAACATGGTATCGTCTTTCGATTTCGTATTTATCCATTATGTTGACTTTCGATATCGTAGTTTCGATTTTTCACCATCATTGTTTTGACATCGGTCACTGTACTTTGAATTTCATTACACTGATTTTGATTTTTATGATCGTACCTTACTTTAATCACACATATTATACTTTTAGTATTCGATCCTCCGCCACCCCAATAATTTTTTTTTTCATTGTGGTGGTATTGTGATAAATGACTTACGTGGCACGGGATTAAGAATTAAAATGAACTAAAACAGTAGTCTAAACGGAACGCCGTATACTTAATGCAAAGAGCAAACTACTTGCTAACCTGAGACGATATTCGACTAAGTTCTGTAGCAACATCCCCGCCAGAGTTTCCAATACCGATAATCAGAACATTCTTGTCCTCGTAACCATGGTAATCCTTGTAATCGTGGGTATGCGTCACACTGCCTTTGAACGTATCTAACCCGGGGAAGTTCGGTATATTCTTTTCGGCATGATGCCCGGTACATATAAGAACAGCGTCAAATATATGTTGTTGTTCTTTCTCGTTTGAACTCCTTGTTGTAACTGACCATTTTCCGTCCGTCTCAAAAGTTTCCGTTGGTTTCAAAGACAAAACCTGTAAATTTTCATTGACTTTTAAACATTTGGGTTTACAGCAAAAATTACATATGGCTTATCCAACGCCTTTTCCCAAATTGTTAGGTCTATATCAATATGAATTATATCGTTGCAACAAAAATGCATTTCACATATTCTGTTGAATATCTAGATTAAACGTCAATGACTGATTTCTTATCAACCCTCGTCTCCATTTAAATATCGATTCTATGAAAATATTCAGCAGCTATTCGGGAATTGTTCTTGGTCTACGGATCGCGGGGTCGCGAGTTCGATCCTCAGTCGGGGCGTATGTTCTCCGTGACGATTTAATAAACGACATTGTATCTGAAATCATTCCTCCTCCGCCTCTGATTCATGTGAAGAAGTTGGCTACTTCAGCTATGGCGCTATTGGTTACGACGACGAGAAAACGTCTTTATTGCCGCGGCGGTCCGGGGTTCGATTCCCGACGCGGTCATCTTTTTTTCTTGATTTGGATTTTTTTAATATTCATATTCTAATGTTCATAATATGACCAAACTTCAATTTGAAAGAAAGATTATTTTTTAGCCAAATCTGGAGGCGTGCTGCTTTAAACCCAACACAAAGCATTAACAAGATAATGGTCAGCCCAATGTCAATGTGACTGGGTGGGGTATCATGCCCAGGGCATGATATTCCAATGAGGCAGAACTATAAAGTTAGGCATTGTACTCACCGCACCAGATATAGAACAAAAACAAGGACGAATATCCAACAGGGAAAGCCACGTTCCAAAAACGCAGCCTCCTCCCAACCCCACCCCACCCCACACCCCCCAATAAACACACAAGGACAAAACAAACAAATACAGGAACACAGTTGGGCACCGCCTTGAATCGGTCAGTGGCAAAACCACCACTGGGGAGTTTAAACCGGTTTATGGTGCACCTAACAGGCCCGTAGCCAGAGGTAAAAAAATAGGGAGGCATTTGGTAGGGGGTCCAGGGGCATGCGCCCTTGGGATTTTTTAGGATGCCATTTCGTGCGTTTTTCTGCATTTTGTTACTTTTTGAAATAGCCAACCTATTTACGGTTATTGTCACTCTAAAACGCCAATTTAAAGGCATATGGTCATGTTTGCTTGGTTCTTACATCTTCAGTTAAGTAAATGTATATATGTTCATGAATTAACTTTTTAGCATGGCTGACGTGAAACGAAAACACAGTTTATGCATATACAAACACAATACAGAAATGTAATACAAAATTAATGTACTTAATACATAATATATTTTGTCAATCTTCTTAAAATAATATTACATTTTTGAAATTCAGCACTTGGATAAATAGTGCGTATGACATGTCAGATCTAAAAGATCAAATGTTGTCATAAAGTTGTACTTATAAGTTAATCAAAATCTAAAATGTCACACATTTATATATAAAAGTATAAACGGGAAGATTCCATACTTGCGAAAAATTAATAAGTGTATCTGATATCAGTTCTTAACGTTTTAGTGACCATATATTTTGAGAGAAACCTTATAACGAATTTTTGAAATGCTGTACATATAATTGTGACGTTTTAAAAATGGTATGTTCAACGGCGTGTAAAGAACAAAACCGCATGATTGCAAGACTTCATTCTGTTGTAATGTCAAAATGAATCAATTTAGAAAAAAATATCAGCATTCAGTCAGATAAACACCACGTTTTATTTAGGTATGCATACCATAAAACTTCTTTCGCAAGAACATGAACCAAATGACAGCGACAGTGTAAGCTGGAATATAAATTAATGTGCGCATAGCTTGTGCGAAAACTATGCTATATAGCATAGCGACTATATAGACAACGGTCATTTTTCTGCCTCATTTGCCTCGGTAGTTTTTTATTATCTTTAGTCTCCGGCTTTCAGTTTGCCTCAGCTGTATGAATTACCAGGCTTTCCGGTAGTGTCTAATCTAGGTTTAGTAATATGTGTCACACCCTATATAGCGGCAATGTTTCGTAAAAAGCTCCTGTAGAGCTATATTCTCCGTATATAGCTCCCTTGCTAAAACTGGAGCTATAAACGGAACACCTGTAGCTTTGTTCCGTAAATAGCTCCTCTGGGATGTTTATGCAACATGGACAACGTGGCTTATTTAGGACATTTCGTTATGTCGCGTTTTTAAAGACCAGATAGTGTCAAAATATTTCAAACATGATGCTTTAATTTTGATGCAAGGGTCATAACTAGTACTAAACCACTATTTGCCAGTCAACATTTCTGGACAGTCTTGGAACTTTGGGGCAACTACCTTTCGTCAAGTCCGACAAAAAAACTAAAATCTTCAGATACACCTAATTAACATTTGTTCCTTGATAATTCTGTCACATAGTACAGAAGATGAGTGCCTGTCACAGTATGATCAAGTATGTATTTGGAATCGAGTTCATATTTGCTAGACCAGATACAAAATTTTAAACCCATGTTTCTAACTTCCATTGCCAGTTATTATTTTTTTATACAGGTTGGCGATTCTTGGTGTAATTATATCCGTTTTATATCGTATATCAAAATGACACTCTGCCAAATAATCATGTTTTGTATTACCCGAACATTACCGTTATAGGATTTTAATTTTTCCATGTTTAAGGAGTCATATTCGGGTTTGTCGTATACAGCTCCTCTGTCCCAAGGAGCTATATACGAAAACGTGTGCCGAATACAGCTCCTCGGGAAGCTATATCCGAAGGGAGCTATATGGGATGTGACAAATAATTATTATGTCTTCAATTTTCATTTTCGAATAGGTATGTTACAATGTATATGACAATAGCGTAAAAACACGATACGACGTTACAACTATGTGATGTTTGTGAGATATTTCAGTATCATACTTCAGTTGGTAAGCGCATTTCAGATATTTTAATGCAAGTGGTCTCATATTATAGAGATAGTACCCAAATTTTAAATTATGAAAAAGCAATTGAAACATTCATGTTTGTTGCTTATATATAATATGTAAGACCAAAAAATCTTGAATTGATCATTTTGAGCATGTTGTTTTAATGTTTTTTAATTTCCATTTAGCCGCTCCTGCAGATAGTCCTACCTATCGAGCTATTGATAAATATTTAATCCCGATTATTGCGGGAATAACTTCTCTCAATGACGGAAAATTGTAAGATACATGCATATTGTATGATATCAGAAAATGTTGTTAGTCTAATAAAATAAATTCAGATCCACTATTTAATCTGAAATTTAGATATAATGTTATTCGAACCATATCATATATCATATATAAAAACAAGAAAAAACTATTCAGTATTTACCATGAAAATTAACATTACATTGAAATGACTTTTCACTAAGCTGTGACATACAGATGTATGGATGAATGCAAGGTAGGATTATTATCTGAGTCGTTGAGTGTTGTGGTCTCTCAAGCAAGTTTGACTGTACTTAAAATTAAAAATCTAAGTATAGCAGTGAAGCCTACCTTCCACCCTACATCCCACTCACATTCTTTACTGAAGTTAAATTTGTACAGTGAAAGATTTTCAACAAATGATTTTACAACAATAACAATAACCTGATAGTAGTATAAGAACTGTTTATTTTGGCGTTATTTGGCCCCACCTGACCCCTTACCCCTTTTTTAAAAATTAAAACCGGCCAATTCAAATTTAAAAATCCAAAAAAAACCGTTTTAAAGAAACAGGTTTTATCTCAAAAATACTAATCGGGTTTTTGTCCCCTTTGAAAAAACTATTTTTATTAAAATTTATTTCATTTAAAACTAAGAAAAAAATTTTTTAAAAATTATATTTTTTTTAAAAAAAACTTTTAATTTAAATCGACAATTTTTATAAATTTTATTTTTTTAAAAACACTTTTTAATAAAAGTATATTTTTTTAAACAACAATTTTTAAAAACTTTATTAAAAATTTTAAACTGTTGTTCGTTTGCTCTTTGTTGTTAATTTTTTGTATTTTATCAATAAATCATACAACGGTATTTTATCTTGTAACATTTTTATGAAAAAATAAACAATAGTCCCCACAGAGTGTACTTGTTTTGTTGATATTGAACTTTTGTTGTATTTTATATTTGGTAATTTTAATTTTCCCCCTTTTGGGTGGGGAACCCCCAAAGGATCGAATACTTTTTTTAAAATAAAACCCCAAATGTGTTCCAGGTCCAACAGAGTCATCAAAATTTGTTTATTCCAACTCGTCATTTATTTTAATTTTGTAAATTATTTCTAAAAATAACCCAAAAGTTTTTAATTTTTAATTGTTTTACCCTTTGTTCTATTTCAAAGTTAGAAATTGGTTTTTTTTTAAAAAATTTTTTTTTTTTTAAATTTGTCTGTACGGTCTCCGTGGAATCAATCTGTATCCCCGGACCATATCCCTTCCTTAAAAAAAGATGTAAAAAAAGGTATTCAAGTGCACCCAACTGCCTAAAAACCCCCCCGTTTTGTTTTTGTTTTTGTTTTAAAAATTTAATCACTCCATAGCATAATGTTGCCTTTTTTTTTAGGTGTAATTTTGGTTTATCATATTTTTTCATTAGTACAAAAATTTCATACTTTCCCAAAGTAATTTAGACACCTATGGCGTCCTGTAAAGCACCGTTTCCTGAGGGGTAATTTTTGGGAATTTTTTCGCTCCCATTGGGGGGGAAATTGTTTTTCTAACCCAAAACCAGCCAAAGCCCCTAAAAATCCCCATTTTGCCTTAAATGGAATTTTTTTTTTTAAAAATTGTAATTTCAACCCCTTCTTTTTTTAAATAGACTTTTCAATTTGATTTTTGTTTTTTTTGTTAAAGTAAAGGAATTTTTCCACGTAATTGTTCTTTTTTAAATCTAAAAGTATATGGGGGGGTTTTTTATTTATAGCTTGTGAAAATTTTTTCTTTGTCCTCTGTAAGTTAACTTTTTTTCAATTTTTTTTGATGATTTTACTTTATATTTTTTTTAATTTTATTTTAAAAAAAATTTTTATTTTTTTAAATCAATAACAAGTTCTTTAAAATGTATTTATTTAATTTTCCTCTTCAATAAAATTGCGAAATTTTCGATATCTTGCTGGGGGAAAGTGTATTTTTTTAACTTTTTAATTTTAATTTTGTTTGGATTTTCTGTTTTACTTCTTTTATATTCAAAGTTAAAATGAATAAACCCATAAAAAACTTTAAAAATTTAAATTTTTTAAGGACTTCCAGTATTTTTTGTTTGTTTTTTAATTTTTATTAATTAATCGTATTTTTCTTGATATATTGGTTTCGTTTTGGTTTAAAAAACCTTTTCCCAACTTAAAGACGAAAGTCAAAGTGCAATCATTTTTTAAAAATTTAGTTTAAATGTATCTATAAAAGCGGTTTATTGTTGTTATACTTTTGTAGGTGTTGAAAATAAAAAATACTGTTGTGTTTTCACCACCCGTTTTTTTTAAGTTGTATTAATCTGTGTGTTCAGTTGTTGTGTTCCCATTTCCCGAAGGTTAAACTTCTTGCTTTATAAATTTTTTTCAAAAATTTGATTAAGTCCAAATTCATGAAAAAAAAAAGTGGAACCATGAATTTAAATTTTGTTCAATTCCCTCCTGGGTTTCCCCCCTCTCTAAAAATTAATTCATTTTTTGTCAATGCGTGTTATTGAATTTGACTTGGGGGTTAAAAATTATTAGTTTCAAAACCGAAAAAATAAAATTTATTTTTTTAGGGAAATCTTAACATTTCCCTCTTTATTCCCCGGATTAATCCTTTTCTAAAAGCAAACCTTTATTATCAGCAGCAGCGCGTAGCAGGTTTTTAAATAATATTTCGTTTGTTCCTTTGATTTGCTTTTCTTAGATAGTTAAACCAGTTCTTTAAATTCTCCTTATAAAATTTGTTAAAATCTAAATAATTTTTCCCTTTTTTTGTTTAACCACTAATGAATTAATGAAGCGCATTTTTTAAATTAAAAAGCGATTTGATCTCCATAGCATTTTTTACCCCCCCCCAAGTTATTTATTTAAAAAATTACTTCAAAAAAACCTTTTAACCAATCAAAAATTGGTTCTATTTAATTGTAAAAGTGATACCCTTTTTTTTTGTTGTTAACTTTAAACTTCCAAGAAGTATTAAAGCTGTATTAATTGAATAGGATTTTTAGTTGTTTCTTTAAATTTTGTTTTGTTCTAAACTGTATATTTTATTTTTTTTTTATTTTTTTAATTTAATTTTGTTTTTTACTTTTACGCGTCCCGATCCTGACAATAATCTATTTAATTTTATTAATTCCCCCTCCTCTTACTATTTTTACTGTTTTTCTTTTTTGAAATTTCCCTTTAAAAATTAAATCACCAACTGCCGGGCAGGTTTTCTTTTTAAATTTTTCAACAATTTTATTAGCAGCTTTTTTTCCCAAATTCCGTTCCATTTTTTTTGTTCCACTTTAAAGTGCTGCTTTTCCTGCTTTTTTCAAGTTTTTTTTTCCGGGCTGTGTAAGAAGTGCAAATCCACTTGAAAAAAAATTTATTTTAAAGTGTCAAAGATACTTTTCCCAATTTTTTTTTTTCCCCGTGTGGCATCACATAAATAAATACCCCTTTTTTTTTTAAAAAACTTTTTTGCATTATAAAAAACAAAAAATTTATATTTTTTTAAAAATTAGGAAAAAATTGTTTAAACTTCATTAAAAATTTAAATTATTTCCCAAAATACATCTGAAATTTTTTTCTAATTAAATTTAAAAATATATTTATTAATTTCAGAATATCCAATCTTTGTGGTTCTTTTGAAAAATTGGTAAGTCTTGTTAAATCTGCGTATTTAAAGAAGTAATATCACTGAAATTCCTAACAAGGGTGAATTTCAAAAAGATCACAATGAATTAAATTGTATCCACAGAGTTGTTTTTATTTGGTGTTGTATTTCCCCCTTTCAGTTTTCTCAATGCTTTTTTTCAAACCCAAGCAATGTATAAAAATTTGGGCATTCTTAACAAAATAAAAATTATCTTTAATTTGAATCAAAATCTTAAAATTTTAAAATAAAAATTAAAAACTTATTGGAGCAATGTCTGATTTTAAATTCATAATCATATTATTTTAGTTTCCCTTTGTAATTTTAATACGTGAAAACTTTAAGAACCCATTTGTAAAAAAATTTTCCCAAACCCTTACCATTATTTAACGAATTTTTATTTAATTCTATAATATTATCCCAAGAATAAGTCATTTTTTTTAAATTTCTACCCAAAAACCAACACATGGGTTTTTTTTTTATCAAAAATTAAAGAACGCCAAATCGTTTTGAAAAAATCCTGGATTTTTTTTATTATCCCCTTAAAACCGTTTCAAAATTAATACTATTTTTTTTTCCATTTATTATTCAAGAAAAATATTTTTTATATAAAATTTATTTTTTTTTGGTAATAATTTATCCCATTTTTAATAATTGATCTTTCCCTTTAATACCTTTATTTTTTGTTCTTCATTATTATTTCCAGCATCAATTAAACCCACAAATTTAACTCAAAATCATTAACTAATTCTTCTGGATTACACGGAAAGCCACCCAATTTTTTTTTAAATTTCATGATTTTTTTTGATAGGTAATCCTGATTTTTTTGTTAATTTCTTAAATATTTTTACTGAATGGTTTGAATGTTTTTTATTATTTGTATTTTGTTAATAAAATCAATTAAATCTTATCTCTTTAGTATTAATTATTTCCCTTTCCTGTTTTTTTTTTTTAGCGATTAATCTTTTTGGCCAAAAAAGTTTTTTAAATTAATAAACAAATTCCCTAATGACCGCTTGGCGAAACTTTATAATATTTTTTCCCTTTTCCAAAACCGCAGATTTTAAACCAAAAATTGTTCTAACTGTTTTTTTGCTTTATAAGTTCAGTACGTCATTTTTAATTTCTATTTTGCTATTTCATTTGGGTTTTTTTTTTTTTTCCCCTTTTTTAGGCTATTGTACCATTTAAACTTTGGATATCCTCGTTTAACATTTTTTTTCTGCTTAAAATTTCTTTCATATTTTTTTTTTGGTTGTTTTCAAAATTTTAAAAAATAAGACTTTCGTTGGGGGTTTTTTTCCATATTTTTTTATAACACCAAATTTATCCCAACATCAAAATTTGGGTGTAATTGGGCCTTTTTTTTTTTTAATCTTTCAACATATTTTTAATTTCATTTCTTCAGGGGGATCAAAATCTCACCCTAGTTCTTTAAGATATATTTAATAGCCCCGTTTCCATTTTTTTCTGGCCGTAATCTTTTTTTAAAAATATTAATGTTTTTTGATAACCTCAAAAACCTCTTTTGAAATTTCTTCCTAATGGATTTTTTAAATTTCTTTATTTTTGGTGGTTGGGATTTGTTAATCTTTCTATATATTCTGGTGTGGGTATAAGTTTAATAAACCCTTATATTTTGGGTGGTTTGTATTTTTTTTTTCTTTTTTGGTAATTTTTCATACCCTTTTTCGACCCACCGATCTGCTGGTGGTGGAAAATGCTTTTCTGCAGTTATTCCTAACTTTTTTCCCCCATAATCTTCTAATTCACCCCCCAAATTTTTGGGTTTTGAGCTTGTTGTTTTTCTTGGAATAACTCCGGAACCCGATTTGTTTCTATATTTTTATTTCATAAAACCCGTAACGCTTATTGCCCTTAATTCCGGTAATGCTTTTAACTGACTTGAAAATTTTTCTTTTTGCTTTTTTTTTTCCTTCAGTAATGGTTTAAAAATTTCAGTGACATAACGATTTGTAGCTTTTTTTTTTTTCTTTCATTTTTCTTCTCTAAGGCCTCATCTTTTGCCCGTTTTAATTTTTTTTTTATTTTTTTCAAAAATTTTTGATTGCTTTTTATTAATGAAAGTAATGAAAAAAATGAAAGATAATGTAAGAAAATGTATATTATATATAATGGAAAAACCCCCAAATTTTTCAAAGTTAATAAATAATAATTTAAACAAAGGTTTCTTTTATGGGGAATTTCATGTTTTGAATTTTTATTGAGGATCTTCTGGATCTGGAAAAAACAAAATACATTAATGATTTTACGAGAACCTTTTATATATTTGTAAATTTATGTGTGCAAAAAACCTGAAAAATCAAAATATCGGGGATTTAATTAAATTTTAAAGGGAAAATTGCAGAAAAAAAAAAAATAAATCTAAATGAAAATTTAAATTTTTTCAGTTATCCCACCCAAATTAAAACCTTGGGGAAAATCTTGAATCGAAAAAAAAAAAGAGAAATTTTTGATGTTTTTTGTTGTGAAGAAAAAAGTTCAGAACGAAATAAAAAATTTTACGCATTCGGACGTCAAAAAAAACTGTTGTGTTTTTATTTAAGTCAGTCTTATTATAAAACCCCAAAAGTATTCGGATTAAGTTACTTTTATTTTTTATTTGAAGCCCAAGTAAACGAAAAAAATTATATGATTGCATAAAAAAAAAATTTTAACCCCTAATTTTTTGAAATGCCAAAATAAAAAAATATGATTTCTTATATATTGACAAAAAAGGGAAATTTTTTTAAGGAAAAAATTTTAAAAAGGAATTTATAGTGGGAGTTTTTAAATGATGTAAAAAAATTAATAAACCTACGTAAGTAAATTTAAAATTTTGATTTAGTTAGTATTATGCAAATAAAAAACAAAATTCAAAAACTTAAAAAAAAATCAAAATGTATCTTCACAGAAATAAGGAATTTGAAAAAAATGACGGCATTGGATATGGGAGGAAAAAACCCTTTATAAACCTGGGAAATGCGGATAAACCCAATGATGCAATTTCGAGCGATTTATGTTTAAAAAAAAATTAAAGGGTGTAATAAATGTTTAATCTGAAGAGTTTAAAAGTTAAAAAAACATAGAGAGAAGTAAAAAATATTGAAGAATTAACAAAGATTTAAAAAAAATTTTCGTTTTAAATAGTTGATTACAAGAAAAAATTGAAAAAGAAAAAAAGTAGGGTTGATTTTTTAAAAGAACTTGAAGAGAATTGATTTGACAGACAAAAACTAAAAGAAGTATTTCGATC
>NW_026461307.1:0-5717 GCF_021730395.1 Mercenaria mercenaria | reverse complement strand
CGTAATAGGATTGCCATTATCATCATTTATGTAGTTTGTTTGATGTTTCATTGATTTACCAGATAACTCTTTCAAATGATTCCACAACTTTTTGGATTTCTTTCATTGTTGTTTATAACATGTCTATAGTATGACTTCTTTGCATATTTTATAATTTGTTTAACCTTATTTCTCCAAGATTTGTATTGAGTTGAATCACCGGATTTCTTAAAGGAGTCTCTTGTTTTCATGGCACTTTGAATTTCTTGATTAAACCAGCCAGGCTGATTGTTATATTTTACCCTTTTTGTTTTGAGTGGCGCATGGGCATTTAAAACAGCAGAAAATGTGGTTATAAAACAGTGTAAAGCATCATTTGGGTCATCAAAAATGTCTAAAATTGACCAAGGTTGGGTTTTTAGGTCATCAAGAAAATTTTCTTCAACAAATTCACGCACATCTCTGTATGTAATTATGTTATGAACTGGACCACTTGTTTCAGATGAAATTTTACGTGTTACACAAACTGGAAAATGATCGCTGATTGACATATTTGGAACAGTTACTTTCTTAATATTGGATGGTACATTTGTATATAAATGGTCAATCAGGGCTGCAGTAGTAGGTGTGATCCTTGTAGGTTCACTGACTAGCTGATCAAAATTAAATGAAGATGTCAGAGAAAGCCAGTTATTCACAGTAGAATTATTACTTAACAAATTTATGTTTAGGTCACCTAACAGAATAATTTCTCTGCCTTCACAAACAATTTTCTCTAGAGTCAATTCAAATTGATCTATCCATTGTTTTGATGATGAAGGTGGTCTGTATATATATCCAAAAATGAAAGGCTTTTGTTGGGAATGCCTTACTTCAAGCCATATTATTTCAAGATCCTCTACTTCAAAATCAAATCTACGTACACAAGGAAATTTATCTTTAATATAAACAATTACACCACCTCCATTTGTCTTTCTATCTTTTCGAAACATATGATAGTTGTTTAATTGGAATTCACTGTCACTGAAGGAGTCATTTAGGAAAGTTTCACAAAATCCAATGATATCAATTTGATCTTTTTCATGTATAAGCAGTTTTATTTCATCAAATTTTGGACTAAGATAGTGCACATTTAGGTGCATAAATTTTAATCCCTTTTTGTCAAACCACTCGGAATCAGAAATTCTTGAATCAGAAGCGTCAGACATGGACACCGGAAATGAGTTTTCGGCACAGCTTAGAATCGTGGAACTGGATGTGCTTTGAACCTCTGCCGCCACTGGGGTTGTGCCCATGGAGGTATCATCATGAAGGGAGGGTGTACGTGTGGAGGGTAACCTCTGTGCTTGTGACTTTGGTATACCCGATGGGGTCTTCGGCGATCTTGGGCAAAATGAAAATTTTCACTTGTTTCCTGTTGGGTTGCTGTTTGTCTAAACATTTTGTAGAGAGCCGTCTTAATGTTCTTACCAAAGACGGCCCCACCTTTATTGTTTAGATGTACTTCATTGTAGTACAGAGTCTGATTCACATTCCCATTTGGCATAAAGCTTTCATCATTTGACAAGAATTCAAACCCTTTGTCATTACAAAAACTTTTAATCAGCTTGTTTGTTTCCATGATGACACTAAGAGAGAGTTTGTCCATTTTCTTTGGGAGAATAGATGATATAACAATTTTTGATGCAGGGTTAGACTGTAGCAGGCACATGGTTAAATCCTGGTATTGAGCAGCTATTGTTTCCGGTTGATCTGCTTCTGAGACATTATTGTTACCTGCATGTATCAGGAAAGCATCATAGTCCTTAATGTTTGAATCTTTGTTGCACAGCTCAGTAAAGTTTTTCTCAATGTCTTTCACTTTGGCTCCGGGATGCGTTTTGATGTTCACTTCTAATTTTTCACCAGCTAAGAGTTTTCGGTTCAAAACTTTTGTAACTGAATCCCCAAGTATGAACACTTTTGGTTTGTTTTTACCTTCATTCGATGTAGATACAGTTATTGGACTTGGATTTTCTGTGCTATGGACTGAGCTTGTATTCCCCTCTGTTGGGATCTGTACACATGTACCTGTGTGATTCTGGGTAACACTACTCATGGTTTGTAGCTGTTGCAGTTGAATTTTTACAGCTCTTAGTTCATTTGTCAGTTCTTCTTTCCAGTCAGTCATTATTTCTTTCATTTCTTCTTTAAGATGTTTGTTGCTTACATTTTCTATTTTCTTTAATTCCGTCTCAAGTTTTGACTTCTCACTGTTTGTTACTTTTTGACGGTTTTTAAGTTTTGTGTTTTCTTCTTCTAGAACAAGTATTTTACCATTGCATTTGGCCAATTCACTTTTTAAATTTTGTATTGCTTCATCTGCTGACGTTTTTGCTTGTTTTGCTTTACTTTCAGACTCTTGTAGCTGTTGAGCTTGCTTCACATTTTTCTGTATTAGTGATTTATTTGCTTCTGTGAGTTTTTCATTTTCTAGTCTGAGTTTTTTCATTGCCTGAACACATTCTTTTATGTCAGACTGAGTGTCAATTTCTGTTTGTTTGGGCGTATCAGTGTTTAAATTCAAGTTTTTGTTTTCTGTCTGGGTGCAGGTGCTGACTACTGTCTGAAAAGGTGCTTCTTTGTAGTTTATATTCTCGGTTTCAATTGCAGTTCCATTTACAGAATAGACCTGTTTTAACGAAGTGTTCTCACTATTGCATGTCTTCTCGTTCTCTAGCAGGGACAGTGATGAACTTGGACTTTCACTTTCAATTAGTGGTGAATTTAACTGAAGTTCATCTGAACGGTTTAGTATATTTTTCTCAGAATTCTGTTGCTCTTGTAAGTAGAAGCTTCTGTTTTCAGGTTGGGAATAACCAGAGGGTGTTGACGTGAGTCGCCTTGAAAGTGACTTGAAACTAAACCAGCGCTTTGATTTCTTTCCTTCTTTATGCTTGGGGTAATAAGGTATCCTCCACTCTTTAAGTTTACACAATTGCTTTTTTTTAATTGGACTGATGGTGTCCTATCTCAGGGCTATTGTTGTTAGTATTTGTAGTTTTGTTGCATTCAGAGATCTGGTTAAGTTCAAGTTTGATTTTGTCAAGCATTTTGTCTAGCCATAATCGACACCCTGATCCTTGGATTAACATTGTCATTGTGTTGTATATTGTTATTACAACTTTCTTTTCTTCAAGGGATATTGTTGTTGATAATCCAGTATTGTCCTTTGTAGGTTTTAGGGAATACATTGATTGCAAAATTTGCAGCATTTTAGCATATGTTGACTTCTTATAGAAAGTAATAGAAATGTTGTCACTAGTCTGGCTTACATAAAGATCAAACAGATTGTCAGTTACATAGCTGCTAGAAATTTCATTGTATGAAAATCCTTCAAATTCCTCCATATCTAAAGTTGTGTTATTTGAGGCCATTGTTCCTGATTATCTATAATTGCTTGCTATTGTTATCACATTAAGTCCAGATAAAGCTGTTAACACCACCTGGCCATGTGATTACAAGTAGGTCTCTGGTATGCTGGTATTGTTAATGTGAGAATTCCATATCTTAAACAATTTCCAATTTTCAGAATAGTTTTGAATTATTTTCACCAGTTTATGAATATACTAACTTAAGAATCACAAAAATATTTCCACAGTGAGATGGAGAAAATTCCAAGCAACACAGCCATATAAATATATCCACTATAGTTCATGTTAATAAATTTTAATTTCACTTTTTCTTGAGAGCTTAAATCCATGTCTGTCCAGCTTGCCAGTCACTTATTCAGGCCCCTGTGACCTTGACCTTTGATGGAGTGACCCCAAAATCAATAGGGGTCATCTAATCTTTATGACCAATCATCCTATGAAGTTTCAACATTCTGGGTCAAGTGGTTCTCTAGTTATTGATCGGAAATGGTTTTCAATGTTCAGGCCCCTGTGACCTTGACCTTTGACGGAGTGACCCCAAAAACAATATGGGTTGTCTACTCCAGCAGCCCTACAACCCTATGAAGTTTGAAGGTTCTAGGTCAAATGGTTCTCCAGTTATTGCTCGGAAATGAAGTGTGACGTACGGACGGACGGACAGGGCAAAAACAATATGTCTCCTGGGGGAGACATAATGACCAGTAATTTCTCTGCATTATCATACAGGGTGTGTCACACTAAAACCCATGACCAGTAATTTCTCTTCATTATCATACAGGGTGTGTCACACAAAAACCCATGACAAGTAATTCTTTGCATTATCATACAAGGTGTGTCACACAAAAATCCATGGCCAGTAATTAATCAATTAAGACTCTTACAGGTTCCTCATCCTCCATAGAATATTCCTCTATAATTTCAAACATCTGAAATGTGATACCTTATTATCAGTACAGATACATGAAAATAAAAAAATCATCACATCACTATTAAAATTAAGGAAGTTAATCTGTGTTGTCGAGTCGACTATTTAAGGTTGTTTTGGTGCATTGTGACCTAGGAGTGATTTAGTTAGTGCTAACCAGCCACGTTGCACATGTGTAGTGTGCAGAGTACGCCATTTGTAAAATGCTCAAGAAGATTTCTATCCAGTTTTATACACTTTCTAGCTCTTATTTAATAGCAGGTTAAGTGATAATCTCTGCCCTAGGATTCTTTACATTAATGGCCACAACACAATAATGGCGTTGTCAGCAATTCGTCCTTAATTTTTTCACAAAGCTTGTCTAAAGGTGGAGTGTCCGGCGTCGTTGAGTGTTAGTTTCAAAAAAAATTTTGGATGAACCGAACATGTAATAATGTAAAGACAAATGATATAGTTTTTAGCCTAGGATTTTGATTATCTCATAATTGGAAAATGTCTGACTGGCCAGGAATATAGGGGTTGAAACAAGGTACAGATGAATGAGATCTCAAATTGAGAATCCTCTTTCGGTGCGTATAGTGCCAATGTTTTGGTCTGTTTCAGACTGAAATAGGTCGGTCGATGTGAAGAAAGACTGTGATGGAGCTTGAGGATTTTGTATGAATAAAACAGGAAAGAGGACATTCAGATTACCTAAGTTATGAAGATTAATTCTGAAACCAGTATAAAATCCCATTATTCTGATTGGTTCATTCTAAATACAAGTCTAAAATTGACAAATGGTAATGCAGTATTTGGAGACCAGTCCACTTTTTATAAAAATAAGGTTTTTTATGATAGAAATAGATTTCTAACTGCACATGTTCCAAAGTGTTCTATGTTGAGCTATAAATAGAATTATATCACTTAAAATGTATTGCATTAAATATTTCTATTCTTAACAGTCTTTAGTAACTAAAAGAATTTTCTCTACTTATTTGAATTTCTTGATTTTATAGCATTGTTTCTCTTAACAGAAACTATCATTCAATCTATAATTTTGTTCATATATAAGTTAAACTTTTCACTGTCCAAATAAGTGTTCTATGTTATCTAGTGTAACAAAATATAAGCCTTATTCACTAAGCAAAACATTTATTAAATATCAATGGAACACTAATATTAGTAAAGCCATACAAGATAAAAGCTGTTTTTTGAATTTTTGGGTTACAGTCAAACAAGCAAGTTTTAAAAACAAGCAATTTTCGAGACTTAGTGATGAAGAAATACCCCAGGTAATTTATTCATATCAAATATGGATAAGTCTCAGGATGACCTTTCACAAGGCAACTGAACAACATTTCTTCAACTTTTTTATTCTTTTCTAAAATTTTGTGCAACAAATGAGAATTAAATTAAAT
>NW_026461306.1:0-10508 GCF_021730395.1 Mercenaria mercenaria | reverse complement strand
TAGTGGCTATAAGGATCTTACTGTTTGTGTAAGACCAGTTTTCCCTACCCGAGGGACAGTGTGGAATGAAAAGAACGAGTGTTAGCGAGTTTTTTTACCAAAACCGTCCAGAGGGTGGGAAAACAGCTGTCTTATACAGGCAGCATGCAAAATCATTTTTCTTGCCTATCACATTCAAAATAGATCGTTGTGACAGGTAGGTTGGGGTATTTCGTTGCATTATTTTTATAGTTTTTGACGTCGTAATAGTGCCAGTACTATGTGACGTAACCAAAGTGCACGCTATTTAGACAACGTTTTTCCCAAGGGAAAGACAGGAATATTTATCCCTGGCGCGTACTCAGACAAATGTATACTTTCCCCGCTTTGTTGGCAAGAAATTTGAAGGTCCACTTTTCGAAGAAAAGAAAAAGAAAGAGCTTTTCTACTCATCTGAACGTAGGCATCGCGTCACTGTAATGTTTTGCATAAAGTTGTGCGTGTAAGTTCAGGTATTTGGTCGAAAGTTCACACATGTCTTCAGTGTCATTATGTTAGGTTACTGGCTAAGTCCCAGAACTGTTAGCTGTATATCAGCAAATTTATGCCCTTTTTTGTACTTAGCAAGTACATATCTCTGAAAATACTAAAGATACTTTCAGTACCGCAATATTTACATACTGATGAGAGTATGTGCCAATATCCACCAGTTTTATGACATAAATATTATTTAATGCAGCTTTCGAAGAAAATACTGGAAAAGCAATTATAGTATTATATCGAAGATTTTAACTTCGTGTCCAATCAAATTATATTGGTATTAAACGCATGCAAGAACTTATGGTCTGATGCTGTAATTTGTCTATAAATGTTTCTTCTCCACTTCCTTACAACATGCTTTTTGGTTGATCACTACTACAAAATAATAGGGAACCGATCCTACCGATCCTACCAATCATTCTACAGTAGCATGCGATGTACAGAGTGAGATATAGTATCGAATTAGAAAATGTGTACTTCCGTAACGCGCACAGAGAGTCTGATTTTGGATTTTTTGGAAGTATACGTTTTTTTCATGTGCCTAATAAGTATCCACATTACTTGTCTGAACCGCAACGTATTGCATATTAGTACAAATATTGGCAGTGTTGTTTTTATTCCAAAAATCTACCTTTAAATTGACAAGGAACCGATCCTGGGTGAAACGGTGAAAATCAGGATTGATCCCTCTACGGTAACATGCAATATACCGAATGAGATATTTACTATTGACTTGAAAAATGTGTCCTACGGTCCTTGCCATCATTAGACAGTTCTTTTCAAATGGTATCGGATGAGTTGAAGTCGGATCGATTCCCGATTTAGGCAGTGCTCTTTTTCATATTATCTAAACATGATTGTTTTCTTTTTTAAAGGTCCAGTAACACTTAGAATGAACTTACAGAACATTATTTGTTGTTAATAGTTTAAAGATAAAACTATGTTTTATTTTACTCTAAAACATGTTACCATATCTTTTGTGACATTTTACTTGTTTCTACATTGAAAACGGAAGACATTTCACTCTTCTTTTTTTGTAATATCATTGAAAAGATACTGTCCTATATTTCTGTTGTATAATTTTAACTTAAAAAGTAACACTGTGATTATTTTCTGAGGAGACTTGTTAATTTTTTTGTTACTTATTCGCTTTTGAATAAGGAATAAGTAACAAAATGAAACCAGTTACTTATTCCTTATTCGAGTTTTTTTCATTTCTCGGAGAAAACAATATGACATGAGTTCAGAACACGTTTAGTAGGTCTTAAACTGAATAATTAAATCATGCTGAAAAAAAAGTGAAAGCGATGACACTTTATTTTGCTGTAAAGGACCATGTATGATAAGGCACAGTTTTAGCCCCCAAATTTCGAAGAAAATGAAAGTAAAAATACATCTCAACGATATGGATTATTTGAAAGATAAAGGCTTAATCTTGCATTTTTTGAAGAAAAAATGTATCAGTTTTGCGTTAAAAGTCATGATCCATGGTCTAGTTTCATGTCATCAACACAGATTTTGTACATTTTTAGATGTTTTCATGCACTTTATCAACAAAGTACGATACGAGCGCAGGGGAAAACAATTTTAGTTTTTGGATATGTGTTGAGGATTACAAAAACACGGAGAATGATACATGAAAGAAGATCGTTCTAAGGTGCGCTCGTAGTAAATTTTGAACAAATACGGTATTTTTCCGAACATTTTTACTCTAAAAATAGCCATATAAAGGGACGAAACTCTTGCTTTACTTGAAGAGCTTGGCGTAAAGGTAAGTAAAACATCTTGTGACGTCATGTGGAAGTGATTTCGTTTGAAACTGGGTCGCGTGCGATCAAAAACTAGGTCAGTAGGTCTAAAAATAGAAAAACCTTTTGACCTCTCTAGAGTCCATACGTTTCAATGGATCTTCATGAAAATTGGTCAGAATGTTCACTTTGATGATATCTAGTTCAAGTTCAAAACGAGGTCACGTGCCATCAAAAACTAGGTCAGTGGATCAAATAATAGAAAAAATCTTGTGACCTCTCTAGAGGCGATATTTTTCATGGGGTCTGTATGAAAGTTGGTCTGAATATTCATCTTGATGATGTCTAGGTCAAGTTCGAAACTGGGTCAACTGCGGTCAAAAACTAGGTCAGTAGGTCTACGTCGTCAGTGTGTCCATGCGTAAACTTTTGCTTGTGACCACTCCAGTTTAAGATCCAGCCTTGAAATTTGGATGACATGTACAGTTTTGCATACCAATCTTTAAAATGTCTTTCAGTGACCATAAATTCTACCTACTTATCTACTTTCTAATATTTTAGCATCAGTTTGAAACATGGGGTTCAATATACTCAGGTGAGCGATACAGGGTCATCATGACCCTCTTGTTTTCTTTCTTTGTTGCTTCATAATTAATTAACAAACAAAAGAAAGTCCTTATTTATATTTTGTATGCAATAAATCTGGAAAACTGTACTAAATTAGAAAGGCAGCGCTTTTGATAAGCCATACCCTACCGCCTCTTAACACAGTACTTTGGCAGATGTCCTTGAAAGCTTGACTGATTGGTAAGAAGTCGGTTTCAGCCACGATAGTATGAAGTATACTAATGGTCGAAAATAAGGATAACGTGTGATTTATTATTGATGCAATATGCTATCACAGAATGATGTCAGAGTAAAATAACAAAGTATGTAAAATCTCTTCATATATACATTGTACATGTAGATAACTTTTTGCCTGTAGAAAACATTTCACATTCCAAATGTTTGGCCATTAGGCATTCCATTGGCCATCAAGATACAGACATCGCTAAGATAGTTTCAAATGATTGAAAAACGAAATGATCGGTGTTATAAAAATGTATTTCGGGACGTAACAGTTTAAACAAAAGTAAATAATATTATAAATAATCAAGTGGTGTCAGCAACAATTACAAATTAGACTTTTAATATGTATTTAGCTAGTTTACTTCCGAAAATTCTTCTGCATCTTTATATCAGGAAAAAGATATTAAAATATTTTACAACATGCGATGCCTCAAGAGCCAATACGTGATTTAGAAGTTCTTTGTTCCGTTCAAGGGAAAACAATCATCTCAATTGACTTTAAATGATCGAGAACAATCCACTAAATTTGGATTTCTTCTTTCGAAAAATTCGTGATCATTAACTGGAAGTAACGGCGTTTAAACACAATGCATCTCAAGTGCTGGTGTCCTGTCCCTGTTTCAAATGTCCGTATGGACTAATTGTCTTTACCAATGACAAAAAGTACAACAAGGAAGACAAGTGTGGTATTCTAAGAAGACGGCTTTTAAACACAATGCATCTCAAGTGCTGGTGTCCTATCCCTATATCAAATGTCCGTATGGACTAATTGTCTGTAAGAATGACAAATAGTACAAGGAAGACAAGTGTGGTATTCTAAGAAGAAGAAATTGAACAATTAAATATACTTAAAAATAAATTGAAACACTTACGCGTTGGGATGGGAATAAACATTTTCGTTTTATCATTTACACATCATATTAATTATTGAAATCCTAAATAATAGATTAAAGAATTAATACAATCCTGGTGGGATTCAATGTATGTCAGTAACAACAAGGCCAGGTATCCAGTTAGGAAAGCCTTTCAACATAAAACAAAGTTTCAAAAATCATGTATATATGAAACTTAATCTGATCTTAATTGATGATCATCAAATGAGTGAAACTGCTATATAAAAAGATAACTATATGAATTTTTCCCTAATTTTCATGAGTCAGTTCCTGAGTACAATTACAGAGTGACTTCTTGCGCACTTGAATAAAACGAAGACAATGCAGTATGTATTTACAGCAAATCATCTAGTTTCAACCACTTATTTTAAACGTGAATTGCAACAGGAAGTAAATGGTAACGTACATAATTTTGCTCTTTTACACCACAAGCTGGGTCAAGTGTTTAAGTGATGTGTTTCAATCTCATATTGTTTATGTATGTTTGTTAGATAGTTCATAGTAAATTATTGAGTTACAATGTATAATAGACAGAAAACAAAATATATTTCGTACTTTGTTACTAATATTGTAAACCTTTCCTGTCTTATTTTTCATTTTATAAAACTACACAGCACAAAGGGCTTGGATTGTTTAATTATGTCTGTTTTGAAAAGTTAAAATTGTTATGTAAGATCTTGTTGTACCCTTGGATTTGTGTTTTGAGCGAATTTGGGCTCAAGTCACATGAACTCCTTTCATATTTTTTGTCAGGTCCTGTTCTAACCGCTCATACAAACTATTTTCCGACACTATCAAAAGTATGGCCTCTAGAGAGGTCACAAGGTTTTTCTATTTTTAGACCTACTGACCTAGTTTTTGACCGCAGTTTACCCAGTTTCGAACTTGACCTAGATAGCATCAAGATGAACATTCAGACCAACTTTCATACAGATCCCATGAAAAATATGGCCTCTAGAGAGGCCACAATGTTTTTTCTATAATTTGACCTACTGACCTAGTTTTTGTCGGCACGTAACCCAGTTTCAAACTTGACCTAGATATCATCAAGGTGAACATTCTGACTAATTTTCATGAAGATCCATTCAAAAGTATGGCCTCTAGAGAGGTCACAAGGCTTTTCTATCTTTAGACCTACTGACCTAGTTTTTGACCGCAGTTGAACCAGTTTCGAACTTGACGTAGATATTATCAAGATGAGCATTCAGACCAACTTTCATACAGATCCCATGAAAAATATAGCCTCTAGAGAGGTCACAATGTTTTTTATTATTTGACCTACTGACCTAGTTTTTGTTGGCACGTAACCCAGTTTCGAACTTGACCTAGATATCATCAAGATGAACATTCTGACCAATTTTCATGAAGATCCATTCAAAAGTATGGCCTCTAGAGAGGTCACAATGTTTTTCTATTTTTAGACCTACTGACCTAGTTTTTGACCGCACTTGACCCAGTTTCAAACTTGACTAGGTATTATCAAGATGAACATTTAGACCAACTTTCATACAGATCCCATGAAAAATATGGCCTCTAGAGAGGTCACAAGGTTTTTTTATTATTTGACCTACTGACCTAGTTTTTGTCGGCGTGTAATCCAGGTAAACATAGGTAAACATTCTGGCTAATTTTCATGAAGATCCATTCAAAAATATGGCCTCTAGAGAGGTCACAATGTTTTTCTATTTTTAAACCTACTGACCTAGTTTTTGATTGCAGTTGACCCAGTTTCAAATTTGACTTAGATATCATCAAGATGAACATTTAGACCAACCTTCATACAGATCCCATGAAAAATTTGGCCTCTAAAGAGGTCACAAGTTTTTTCTATTATTTGACCTACTGACCTAGTTTTGGTTGGCACGTGACCCAGTTTCAAATTTAATCTAGATATCATCAAGGTAAACATTCTGACTAACTTTCATGAAGACCCATTGAAAAATATGGTCTCTAGAGAGGTCACAAGGTTTTTCTATTTTTAGACCTACTGACCTAGTTTTGGTCGGCACGTGACCCAGTTTCAAAATAGACCTAGATATCATCAAGATGAACATTCTGACCAACTTTCATAAAGATCCCATGAAAAATGTGACCTCTAGAGTGGTCACAAGCAAAAGTTTACGGACGCACGGACGACGGACGACGGACGCCACGCGATCACAAAAGCTCACCTTGTCACTTCGTGACAGGTGAGCTAAAAATAAAAACAGGGATGAAGAGCAAGGTTATGGTAAAGTGTGTTCAATGTTGCAAACAGCGGCATTAAACTGCTCAAGGGTTGGAAGGTAGGGAATGTCAGGTGGAAGATTATTCCACAGGACTATAGTCCTGGGGAAAAAGGAATATTCGAGGTTGTCAGTGGTGACAGAGATTACCCTGTAAGACAGCTAATGATAATGGCGTTATTGCCTTGTTAAGGGGATGAGATAATCTTCCATGGGGAATGCAACCAGTTGATTTGAGATTTTATACATTAGAGAGAGTCGGGTGTAAAGGCGCCGGAGATCTAGCCTGCGGAATTTTTAGACTGTATAGCATGTCAGTGACAGTGGAGTTGCGGCCAAAGTCAGACATAGCCCAACGTGCTGCCCGTCTTCGGACCGCTTCTATTTTGGTTGTGTGTATGGAGACAATACTTCGGAACTATATTCCAGCTGTGGTCTGACGAGGGTCTGATATGCCATGGAGTTTGATTTGTCCTTTTGGTTGACCTATTTATATGGGCGTCCCACGACAGATCGTTTGAGATATCCACGACAAGGTATTCTGTTGAGGCGACATATTCTAGTAATGTATTATGCAGGTGGTATTATTAGGGAATAGGATATTTCCTTCTTTCGACGCGGATAACTTGACACTTGGAAGAATTGAATTCCATATCCAAGTCCAGCTGACACTTTTCTCATGGCTCACTTTATCAAATGCTTTACTGAAAATCTTATAGTATCAGGTCAACCTGCTGTTTGTTTTACACTGATTTGACAAGGTCATTTACAAGCATTTGAGGAGAAATAATGGATGCTTTTAAAAAACAATGCGTAAAAAATCAATCTGTTACCATGGTAACAAGTAATTAGATTTGTAACCATGACAAGTTCTAAACTTACAAAATTAGATAAAATAGATATAAAACAATAAACATTTCTTGATGTGTCTTTATTTTGGAAAATTGAGAAAATACAATTTTTACTTTACTTTTCAGCTGTTTTGAGTAAAGAAGAGTTATCTCCCTTTATATTGTTTTTCTTATTCAAGTATTATAATGGGTATTAAATGCCAAAATGAATTGTACACTGTATTAGCAATGAATGATCAGGTCAAGTTCTAATTTAAGTAAATAATAACTTCAGTATGGCACTTTTAAGCAAACCCCCTCATAAACCAAATATTCACACACTTGGACGCATGCATATATAAATCAGTATTTTTTTAAAAAATACTGACTTTTTTCAGATATTTGGCAACTAAATCAAGAAAATAGACATATTTTATAATCTAATGATGCATTCAAAAACAAAATTGGATCGGGGGCCCAAAACACCCCTTATCATACATGTGTGTTACTTATTCGCGTTTGAATAAGGAATAAGTAACAAAATGAATCCAGTTACTTATTCCTTATTCGAAGTAAATCAGCTCTCGACGAAAACGATATGACATGTGTTCAGAACACGTTTTGTAGGTGTTATAGTGAGTAATAAAATCAAGTTGAAGAAATGATGAACGAGATGAGGTGTTATCTTAAGTTCATTCGTTTTTTACTTTTTCCAGTTCTAATTATTCGACTTCTGCAATTTTCTGATAAAAGAAAAATGTCATGTGTTCGGAACACGTTTTGTAGGTTGAAAAGTGTGTTACTAAATCATATTGAAAAAAATGGTGAACGTGATGAGACTTAATCTGGTGTTATTTCTCTGTTACTTATTCGCGTTTGAATAAGGAATAAGGAATAAGTAACAAAATGAAACTAGTTACTTATTCCTTATTCGACTTATAATATTTCTAGGCGGAAAAAGACATGGCATGTGTTCAGAACACGTTTTGTAGGTCTTATAGTGAGTAATTAAATGATGTTGAAGAAATAGTGAACGCGATGACACTTTTTTGTTGTTAATTTGTCTGTTACTTATTCGCGTTTGAATAAGGAATAAGTAACAAAATGAATCCAGTTACTTATTCCTTATTCGACGTATGTCAGTTCTCGGCGAAAACGATATGACATGTGTTCAGAACACGTAGGTGTTATAGTGAGTAATAAAATCAAGTTGAAGAAATGATGAACGAGATGAGGTGTTATCTTAAGTTCATTCATCTTTTACTTTTTCCAGTTCTAATTATTCGACTTCTGCAATTTTCTGATGAAAGAAAAATGTCAAGTGTTCGGAACACGTTTTGTAGGTTGAAAAGTGTGTTACTAAATCATACTGAAAAAAATGGTGAACGTGATATGACTTAATCTGGTGTTTATTTCTCTGTTACTTATTCGCGTTTGAATAAGGAATAAGGAATAAGTAACAAAATGAAACTAGTTACTTATTCCTTATTCGACTTGTAATATTTCTAGGCGAAAAAAGACATGGCATGTGTTCAGAACACGTTTTGTAGGTCTTATAGTGAGTAATAAAATAATGTTGAAGAAATAGTGAAAGCGATGACACTTTTTTTGCTGTTAATTTGTCTGTTACTTATTCGCGTTTGAATAAGGAATAAGTAACAAAATGAATCCAGTTACTTATTCCTTATTCGACGTATATCAGTTCTCGGCGAAAACGATATGACATGTGTTCAGAACACGTTTTGTAGGTGTTATAGTGAGTAATAAAATCAAGTTGAAGAAATGATGAACGAGATGAGGTGTTATCTTAAGTTCATTCATCTTTTACTTTTTCCAGTTCTAATTGTTCGAATTCTGCAATTTTCTGATGAAAGAAAAATGTCATGTGTTCGGAACACGTTTTGTAGGTTGAAAAGTGTGTTACTAAATCATAATTAAAAAAATGGTGAACGTGATATGACTTAATCTGGTGTTTATTTCTCTGTTACTTATTCGCGTTTGAATAAGGAATAAGGAATAAGTAACAAAATGAAACTAGTTACTTATTCCTTATTCGACTTATAATATTTCTAGGCGAAAAAAGACATGGCATGTGTTCAGAACACATTTTGTAGGTCTTATAGTGAGTAATTAAGTCACGTTGAAAAAATAGTGAACGCGATGAGACTTTTTTTGTTGTTGATTTGTCTGTTACTTATTCGCGTTTGAAAACAATATGACATGTGTTCACAACACGTTTTGTAGGTCTAATAGTGAGTAATTAAATCATGTTGAAGAAATGGTGAACGAGGTGAGACTTTATAATGTATTCATTTGCCTGTTACTTATTCGCGTTTGAATAAGGAATAAGTAACAAAATAACGCCAGTTACTTATTCCTTATTCGAGTTTTTTCATTTCTCGGAGAAAACAATATGACATGTGTTCACAACACGTTTTGTAGGTCTAATAGTGAGTAATTAAATCATGTTGAAGAAATGGTGAACGAGGTGAGACTTTATATGGTATTCATTTGCCTGTTACTTATTCGCGTTTGAATAAGGAATAAGTAACAAAATAACGCCAGTTACTTATTCCTTATTCGAGTTTTTTTCATTTCTCGGAGAAAACAATATGACATGTATTCAGAACACGTTTAGCAGGTCTTAAAGTGAAAAATTAAATCATGCTGAAGAAAACGTTAACGCGATGACACTTTATTTTGTTGTTAATTTGTGTGTTACTTATTCGCGTTTGAATAAGGAATAAGTAACAAAATGAATCCATTTACTTATTCCTTATTCGACTTTTATCATTGCTTGGCGAAATAGATATGAGATGTGTTCAGAACACGTTTTTGTAGGAGATGAGACTTTATCTGGTGTTAATGTGTCTGTTACTTATTCGCATTTGAATAAGGAATAAGTAACAAAAAGTACCTAGTTACTTATTCCTTATTCGAAAAAGGAATAAGGAATAAGGAATAAGTAACCAACTTTCTCGTCATGCGCATTTTGCTTATTACGTGTTTCATTCATTTCGATAGATAAAGTAAAGTTCTGGTGTTAATGAGTTTCCATAACTAGCGTAGACACGGACGAGATGCATGATATGCCACTGATGATTAATGACAAAGATATAGATCAAATATTATCATAACATTTAAGGAATGTTTACCTTGTCCCGTTATCATTTAGTATAAATAATTTTAATGTAATCATGATACCCTTTCTGCAGAATAATCTGATAAACCTGATCTTTAAACGGAACCCGCCAACACAGCTCAATAGATAAAGCGCAGATCTTTGGATCGCAGGGTCGTATGATCAAGCCCAGAGCAAGGCGTACTTTCTACGTGACGATATGATAAAAGAGATTGTGTCTGCACTCTTTCGTCCCCGTGCTCTGATTCATGAGGAGAATTTGGCAGTTTCTTGCGGAGAATACGTTTGTACTGGTACAGAAT
>NW_026461305.1:0-70652 GCF_021730395.1 Mercenaria mercenaria | reverse complement strand
ACTTGTGTGAAGTTTCATTAAATTGTGTCACGTGAATGAGGAGTGTTGGTACGCACAAGATTGTGTCTACAGACAAAAGGACAGACAGACTACCTGAAACCAGTAAACCCCCCTTACAACTTTGTTGTTCAGGGGATACAACAATATATACAATGTAAATACTTAGGGCCATAACTGATGTTCCTGAAGCGGTTTCATTGCAGGGCCATACTTCTATATTACATAATTAACATCATTGCAATGTTTTGTTGAAATCCTATATCCGAGATATCACCCCGGACAGACAGAAAATGGAACAAGAAGGTCATGATGACCCTGGATCACTCACCTGAGTAATATGAGCTACATGTTTCAAATGTCAAACTGATGCTAGAATATTAAGAAAGTAGGTCACATTTATGGTCACTGAAAATCAGTTTTAAGAACGGTGTGCAAAACTATACATGCCATCCAAATTTCAAGGCTGTATCTTAAAAAACAAGAAAGTAGGTCAGTAGGTCACATTCCTGGTCACTGAAAGTCAGTTTTAAGACTGGTGTGTTGAACTGTACATGTCATCCAAATTTCAAGGCTGTATCTTAAAAAAACAAGAAAGTAGGTCAAGATCACAGTCAAGTGATCCTTAATCGCTTGGGGTCATCAGGTAATTATAATTAAACAGTCTAGGAAATATGATCTGATAATTTTTGAAGTATTTTTTTCTATATAACTCATATAACAAGTGACCCTCAGGGCGGGGCCACTTTTCAGCCCAGGAGCATAATTTAAACAATCTTCTTAGAGATCCACTAGGCAATGCTACATACCAAATATCAAAGGCCTAGACCTTGAACTTTCAGACAAGAAGATCTTTAATTTTTTTCCCTATATAAGTCTATGTCACCCCAGGGACACAATTCGAACAATTTTGGTAGAGAAACACTAGGGAGGGCAACATACCAATATCAAAAGCCTAGGCCTTGCAGTTTCAGGCAAGAAGATTTTTAAAGTTTTTTCCTATATAAGTCTATGTAAAACTTGAGACCCCCCTGGGGCAGGGCCTCTTTCCACCCAAGGGGCATAATTTGAACAATTTTGGTAGAGGACCACAAGGCAATGTTACATACAAAATATCAAAGGCCTAGGTCTTGTGGTTTTAAACAAGAAGATTTTTAAAGTTTTTTCTTATATAAGTCTATGTAAAACATGTGACTCCCCAGGGCAGGGCCTCTTTTCACCCCAGGGGCACAATTTGAACAATCTTGATAGAGGACCATAAGATGATGTCACATGCCAAATATCAAGTCTCTACGCCTTGAGGTTATGGACAAGAAGATTTTTAAAGTTTTTCCTTTCGGTTGCCATGGCAACCAGAGTTCTGCATGGAATTCAATTCTTTGAAAGATTTTGAAAGGGGGCCACCCAAGGATCATTCCTGTGCAGTTTGGTGCAATTCTGCCCAGTTGTTTTCTAGAAGGAGATTTTTTTTAGAAAATATTGATGGACGGACAACACACGACGGACATTGAGCGGTCACAAAAGCTAATAAAACACATGTAGAACCTTTTATCCATTTACAAAAGGCCATAAATCTCGTCTAACTCAACTTAAACTTGCAGGGTGGCATTTCCATTCAGCAGCTTACATTTCTACCATGTTTTATTTTAATACTCCATACCATGTCAAAGATATGGCTTCAGACGGACGGATGGAAAGACAGACAATGCATAACTATATATCTATGCCTTTTGCAATAGATATCAATACATTCATAAGGGTATAAAATTTCCATTCTTTTGTACCCCACAGAAAACAAAAGCTTTTCAAAACTGAACCACATTCACACACAAAAATGAACATTTCTTCACTGTTTTATATCCAATTACTCCAGTACAATGTTGCTTTCTGTATGTGTAGCTTGAATGCATAATGCTGTTTCTCTTTAATTTGAAAGAGAGAATAAACATTTCAGGTAGTGAAAAACCAGATTACGCCTTATCAGGCTCAAGCCTGCAAAATTTAAGGGCCCCGTTCTTTCACTAACCAAGTTGGGAATCATAGTATTTCCCTGTGACTCATAGCTTTGTAAGTTACGAGTGCCAACAACTCCATTTTTAAATTTTTAAATATATTACTGGAAATGTGAAGTTTATTCTTACTTCCTCAGTGTCAAAGAAACAGGAGGCATATATGTAGAGATGGTACCTAAAAATTTAAAATGCATCTGATGTTACTTTCTGTTGAAAACTTAATACTGGAGTACCTCAAATATATAATGGTTTAACAGTCATACTTCATTTTTCATGATGAAAGGCAATATTTAATCTGAAAAATTTGGTCCTACTTGGAAAAGCCAGTGACAGATAACTCTTCTAGGACTATTTAGTTATCTGAACAAAGTATGCATTTGTGTTTTCCAAAAATATAGTTTACTTCAAGATCTATGAATAATCAATCAAACAAAAAAGTTGTGCATTATCTTTCAGTTTCAAACAAACTAATTCAAAGACATTTTTTTATTTATTACTACCAATAATTTACAGGTATGGTATGATCATAGGAAAGAAAACATTATTTGTGAGAAAAAATATTTATAAATAGACTATTTATTCTAGGATGAAATTTCAAAACAACAACATACCGATTTTTCAATCCTTTACTTATTATAAATTTGTAAAAGTTTTCACAAAGCTTCAAATAATTAGCTTCTTAGAAACATAATATATTGTTTTCAATTTTTTATAAAGATTAAAGAGATATGGAGCATACTTGGTCATGTCAGCTTTTGCTAGAGCCGTAAAGTCTCGCGCTGGGAAGCGACCGAGGGCATATTTTTAAAACTTATTTTCCTAACCTTATTGCGCTGTAAACAAATATCCAGTATACCAAGGTACCCCTTTAGTACCTTTAAACCAATGGCACTCCTTAGTACCATAATGTATCCAAATAAACCATATACGGTTACCAGGTACCCTATCTGTATCTAATAATAGTACCCTTGTACCATATTAAACCATAAACCATATACGGTTACCAAGTACCCTATTTGTACCAAATATTAGTAAAACCCTTGTACCATATTAAACCGGTAAACATATAACCCGGTACCTTATTTGTACCAAATAATTGTACACCGTTGTACCATGTTAAACGATAAGCCAAATCGCCAGGTACCCTATTTGTACCAAATATAATAGTACACCATTGTACCATATTAAACCGGTAAATCGTATAGCCAGGTACCCTATTTGTACCAAATAATGGTACACGTTTGTACCATATTAAACCGATAAACCAATAGCCAGGTACCCTATTTTTTACCAATAACCATTAGCGCAAAATGCTTACATTCGAGAAAACAAACCTATGCAAAACAGGGAGTCCTTGTAAGAACGCCTAGCCCTTTTCGCTCTCTGGCAAGTTCCTACAAGCTCACAAAAAACTGTAGTCACAACGACTGTAATTTAGACCACATGGGCTTTCAGCCTCCTAAGATAACTACTGTGGTAGGCCGAGACACCCACGGGGATGCAAAAAGATTATTAAATTAGCGATAGATATAATATGCCCCCGATCGCGTCCCAGCGAAAGAATTTTCCGCTGACATAACAATAATAATAATAATAATTATGTAACAAAATATACTTAATGAAAAGTACAAATTCACTACTATATAAAACATAGTAATAAAACACAAGTTCGAACCATATGATCATGTCTTTTCCTTTCAAAGGAACTTTCAAAATAAACATTGTCATTTATGAGTTCTGGTTGTTTTATATTTACAAACAAAGTCACACAGAAGATGTACAGAACCACTTTGGCTTTCAGCCTCCACAGATAACTACTGTAGTAGGCCTGCCATGGTGATATTAGAAACTGTCCTTGTAACTCAAAAGACTTTAATTAACACTGAAGATCGCTAATTACGACTTATATATATTAGCACATGCACGTCGGAGACTGTTTCGATGACGATTTCTAAAGTACAGAATTTTCAAAATAGCCATTGTTGCTTATAAAGTCTGACTGTACTTTCTTTACGTACAAACTCACGAACCACGTTGGCTTTCAGCCTCCACAGATAACTACTGTAGTAAGCCTAAATACCATGATGATATGAGAAACTGTCACATTAACTTAAATGACCTATCAACACTGAAAATTGCGAATTATGAATTTTAAAAAGTTAGTAAATGCACGCCTGAGACACAGATCCGATGATGATATCAAAAGTATATAAACCCATCCTGGAGATATCGGCAGATACCAAACTTTGAACAGTTTATCTGGTTAAACTTCTTAATGGAAAAAGCCATATCACTTTAAGTTATACGGGTGGCTCACTCTTTCAGACAATGATTCCGTGATTGTGTATATTTGTAGCTTGATTTCAGCATCAGCATTGCTCCAGTCCGATCGTTACCACCAGTATATACCAGTTGTGCCTCAGGTCGATGAACAAACACATTGCAGACTGAAAATACAGAATAAACTGGGCGGCAGACAGTGAAATTGAACAGATGTTTCATAGAATAAATGAAAGTTGCATTAAGAAAATAAGCAATAAGTCTTCATAAATCAGACCAGGCTTAAATCATACAAGGGAGTGGTGGGTGGGGTTTTTAAATGTTGTACGACGCTGAATTTGCGGACTGAAAGATAGAACGTGGCGGTCACGTGACTTTTATACTCGGCGAAGTTACGAACGATCTCGCGAGAATTACCATGGTTACACTAGGCGGCGTCTTGCAACGCTAATTTCCGGTAGATATCTAACCCAAGATAAGCAAGAAATTTACACCATAATAAACTAGATTAATGTCTAAAATTAATCTCTCTTATTCTAGGATGAAATTTCAAAACAACAACATACCGATTTTTCAATCCTTTACTTATTATAAATTTGTAAAAGTTTTCACAAAGCTTCAAATAATTAGCTTCTTAGAAACATAATATATTGTTTTCAATTTTTTATAAAGATTAAAGAGATATGGAGCATACTTGGTCATGTCAGCTTTTGCTAGAGCCGTAAAGTCTCGCGCTGGGAAGCGACCGAGGGCATATTTTTAAAACTTATTTTCCTAACCTTATTGCGCTGTAAACAAATATCCAGTATACCAAGGTACCCCTTTAGTACCTTTAAACCAATGGCACTCCTTAGTACCATAATGTATCCAAATAAACCATATACGGTTACCAGGTACCCTATCTGTACCTAATAATAGTACCTTTGTACCATAATAACCATAAACCATATACGGTTCCCAAGTACCTATTTGTACAAATATTAGTACACCCTTGTACCATATTAAACCGGTAAACATATAACCCGGTACCTTATTTGTACCAAATAATTGTACACCGTTGTACCATGTTAAACCGATAAGCCAAATCGCCAGGTACCCTATTTGTACCAAATATAATAGTACACCATTGTACCATATTAAACCGGTAAATCGTATAGCCAGGTACCCTATTTGTACCAAATAATGGTACACCGTTGTACCATATTAAACCGATAAACCAAATAGCCAGGTACCCTATTTGTACCAATAACCATTAGCGCAAAATGCTTACATTCGAGAAAACAAACCTATGCAAAACAGGGAGTCCTTGTAAGAACGCCTAGCCCTTTTCGCTCTCTGGCAAGTTCCTACAAGCTCACAAAAAACTGTAGTCACAACGACTGTAATTTAGACCACATGGGCTTTCAGCCTCCTAAGATAACTACTGTGGTAGGCCGAGACACCCACGGGGATGCAAAAAGATTATTAAATTAGCGATAGATATAATATGCCCCCGATCGCGTCCCAGCGAAAGAATTTTCCGCCACGAAATAAACCTTTATTTCCCCCAAAATTCTTACGCATTGTATGTCTCAAGACATTCTTGAAGAGCCTTACCCTACGTCAGACAAATGAATACCGTCAGATCGAAAAAAGCCTTTAGTTTTCACATCTATATCGACTCTGAGATTTTTTACGGACAGTTTCCTACCTAGCTGGTTTACTCGTTTTCTTTTAGTTTCTATACTCTTAATTTCATTGTCTGGAACACCTCAATTTAATCTCTGAATTATGTCAACCCAGATCGTTACTGCGTTTGAAAACGCCCTCTTTATATAATCAAAGGAGTCCTGCATAATTTTAATTTAATAATGCCCAATGAGGTATCGAGTCCCCAATGACCCAAATGTCTGTAAAATTGCATATATAATTAATAACTTACTATAAAATTGATGAAACTATGACATACCTAACCTAGGTTATGTAAATTTATAACTGTAAACTTACTATCGATCTACAGTAAAATAATGTTTCAAACAGGCATCGAATCCAGTCTGATAAATAAAAGCGAGTGGCTTTACACTATTTCATTATATAGAACATCATCGGTCCAGGAAAATATCCGGTATATACTCTCATCTTCAGAACAAACAAAAAAAAAAAAAAAAAAAAAAAAAAAAAAAAAAAACTGAACAACTTTCTCCCTTTGAAGTACTACTGAATTATGTTCTTATATATGAAATATAGGCATTGGAGCGCCATCTTACTAATTTCATGATGGAAGATTCCGGAACCCCCTTTGACGCTAAATGGGACGCTCTACCAATACGAAAGCTATGCGTTTTGAAGTTTGGCGACTTTAACTTAGACCTGTCTATGCATTTCTTAAGGATAGCTGAAAATTGATATCTTGTTACCGGTTGGCTATTTTTGTGAATAAACAAAGGACCAGTCTGACTCGGTCTCACCAGCATATATTCCTTCAATGTGCCTACTGGGCAGATAGCTTTGTTTTCCTCACATGGTATTTTCAGAATTATTGGATGACCACGTTGATTTGTTTTGAACCGGGTGAGCTGAAAACGAGATAATGCGTCGCTTATTTCATTTTTTGCCCCGGCTATATGAGAAGCTCTCAACAAACAATTAAAGCGCAGACACAGTAACGAAAGTACCTTAATTAATGACATAACCTGTGAGGACTTGGAAGACATCGTGTTCAATATATGTACTACGACCTGGTTATCACAGTGAAACCGTATCTTCTTATTTCGTAGCTGCCCGCCCCAAATATAAATAGCTGTAACAATTGGGAAAAGCCCTAATACGGTTATGTCCCTTGTTAAACCATTACTGTGCCATGCAACAGGCCATCTTGCGTGACCCCAATGTCCTTTAAACCAGATACCAAAACCAATGCCCCCAGAGCTGTCTGTGTACAACTGTTCGTCATCGTTGGATAACCAAAACCGATCATGAAAGACTGAAATTCCGTTAAGTTTCTAAAAAAAAAAATCTAAGCCACATTTCCAGATCTAATTTTATTCCCTTGTTCAGTCGGACATGATGGAATGGGCGCTTAACGCCACAAGTTGAATTAATAAGAAGTCGGCAAAATGGTCTTCCAACAACTATCGCGCGACAGCAAAAATTTAATGATCCTATAAGCGACTGCATTTCTCTAAGAGTAACGGAATTCCTTGACAAAATGAATTAAATTTTTTGAATGACTTCATCAATTTTTACGATCGGTATTCGGATCTCCAGTTTATCCGAATCGGGTTCTAAGCCCAAGAAAACAATGACCTTTAAGGGACCTTCCGTTTTTTTGGTCTGCCAATGGAACGCCTAGCTCTTTCATGACTGTTTCGAATAATAGCATTAGGCTTTTACAAGACTCGTACCCTTTGTCCCCGCCAAGGAAGTCATCAAGGTAATGTATAAGACGTCCTGAATTCATTTTTGATTTAATGCAAAATTCTAGAAAAGTAGAAAATTTCTCAAACAAACTAGGCGAAATGCTACAGTCAAATGGTAAACACTTATCAAAATAAATTTTTTCCATGCAAGAAAATCCTAAAAGTTCGAAATCGTCGGGATGAATCGGAAGTAATCGAAATGCACTTTTTATGTCCATTTTAAATAAATAACAGTTTCTACCCAGGTCTTGTATAATACGAATCGCTTCGTCGAATTCTGTGTATTTAACAGAGCATATTTTCGGATCTATAAATTCATTGATTGATAATCCCTCAGGATATGACAGGTGATGTATAAGCCTGTATTCGCCCGGACTTTTCTTTGGAACCAAGCCAATTGGTGAAATCTGCATGTTTTTTAAATGGGCTAACGGTAAATGGACCGGCAACTCGGTCTGCGTCTACCTCTTTTTGTATTTTTTGTTGTGCTAATTCAGGCTGTTGTTTTACGGACTTCAGTTTTTTTTTTGATACACGAGCTTGACGCGGGCCCGAATAGTTCAATCTGAAACTGTGCTTAAAACCGTTTAATAAAATATTTGCATCATGCGACTTGTACTTACTAAGCCAAATTTCTAAAGATTGGATATTTATAGGTGAATGTGCTACTTTAAAATGGACATCGTGACCAGGTAAGTTAATACTTTCTGTTTGAACCCCTTGAGCCCCGATACTGGTTGAATTCACGACCACGCCAGGATCCACGCCCTCGAAAAAAGTTTTTTCGATCAGTTTGTTCAAAATTACCCCCTGTGTTTTCTGGCAATGAGAACGTCTCTCCATTGTTATGTTTTGTACCGGTAAAACAATTCATCAAGCTATGTGAACGGCCACAATGATAACACGCGTGCCGAAACTTGCAGTATGACGAGTTACACGTGCCTTTATTAAAAGGAATACATATGTCTGCTGGCTTTTGATTTATCTGGCTTTGCCTTGTAGGCTCGTATATGGACGGCATTAACCGCGACCATAATTCATGATTAATGATAGCCCATGACGAAGGCATGCTAGCTTGACGCAGACGAAATTGCTCGTCATACATTTTCCAAAATTTTCCCCCATGACGAGATGCGCATTCCCGTATTACATAGAAATAATGAAGGATTTCGTGAACTTTGTTTGGGTATCTTTACACTCTTTAGGCCGACAAGTAATTGTACCATCATGAGAAAACTGCAAAGTACTTCCCGAGGCAAAATCTGAAAGTTCCACCGCACCCTTAAAAAGTAATGCCATGTTGATATATTCACCCCCGCATATTTTCTGCTTTATGCTTGAGGGAACATGAATAGCGATATCATCTTGTGCTAAGCGTGTCATGTCATAATTTTGAGGAAACGAATTTGCATAATTCAATGAATTGTTAAAATGCACTAACGGTTCATTACTACCTAACATTGTATAATTGTCGGTAGCGTTAGCATAACAATTTGAGCCATCATTTTGATTTACAACGTCTGTGTTTTACGCGGTCAATGCCGGACATTCACCTAGAGTGTTGTTTTGTTCTGAGTCAGGATTATTACTACTTGAAAATAAATTATTAGACTCAAAATCGTTATTGAAAGTTTGAGTTTCTCTACTTTGAATGCCATGTACAACATCAGAATCTCGAATTATCTGTTCAAAATCAATAATTGGTGTATTTTGCCTACCTCTGTCCAGACATGTGCCGTCGTCAATTGCCGGCCTTGCTCGTTTAGCCTCGGCTGCCCTTGTAGTCGGGCCACGTTTATCCGTGTGCCTTCTCTTCACGCCCCTTCCACGACCTGGCATGCTAAAATTGCTGACTTAATTTACTCTGAGTTTTTAAATGTTGTACGACGCTGAATTTGCGGACTGAAAGATAGAACGTGGCGGTCACGTGACTTTTATACTCGGCGAAGTTACGAACGATCTCGCGAGAATTACCATGGTTACACTAGGCGGCGTCTTGCAACGCTAATTTCCGGTAGATATCTAACCCAAGATAAGCAAGAAATTTACACCATAATAAACTAGATTAATGTCTAAAATTAATCTCTCATATTTTACGACATTCTTTAAGTTACATTTTCTTTAGACGTTCTTTAGTATATAATAAATAAAATGGTTGTGTTAGTTAAAAAGAAATGACAATCACCTTTCTCTAGCTAATCCACCAAAACAACGAAGCTGATGTCACTGTCAAAAGTTCCCGTGTTTAATGCACGGTTACTTTGTTAAAATATTGCTAGTGTGAGATAAGAGATATGCACTTTGGTTTTGCACTTGATTTGTTGTTGTTGTTGTTGAATACGTAGCTTTAGGTACCATCTCTAATATATAGTGTTTCATTTTTGTATGTCGTCCCAGTATGTTGAATGTTGAATGTTAGCTTGTAAAAATCCTGAAAAAAGTATTATTTACCTTGTGACTGTTCAGCTCTAATGTCTGTGTTGGTAGGTTTAAACAAAACAGGTGTACCAGGACTCTTACTTTCAGCTTTGGAGAACGCACCTGCAAGTAAAATCAAAACATCTCTTCTATACTGTAGTGAAAAAAATGTTTAATGTTTAAAACTAATCATATGAAAGATTTGAAACCACAAGTATCAGGATATCAAAACACAATATAAAAGATTTTCCTTTTTCTTTTATCTGAGTTTAATGCAGTTTTTCAACAGTAATTCCGTGAACTTCACTAGTATATTTATACTTCCAACCTTTTACCAATGAATCAGTTTTAAAGCCATAATACAATGTGTAGTCTGATTGTTATCAGTATATGGTAGCCGATTTGTGTGTTGATTTCAACTTCTGAAAGACATGTTTATTGAACAAGTATGTCATTTAAATATGAAAGACACAGGTCCCTGAAAAATTCCAACAGGTACAACGTTTCTTGTGCCAAAGCTCAAACTACTGATAACTCCAGCTAATTTTGCCTATCCTGTCAAGTTTGAACAAACAAAGTTTGACTAATCAATTTTTCAGGCCTAAGTAAGGCTAGCTTTTTTTTATTTATATCTTTTTTTTAAACATATAAGCAATGAAAGTATTAAAACTGAATCCTTGATATTTAAGGCGCTTGACTGTTTTTGCTGATCTAATACACTGAGAACATAATTAGTAATATAAGGTAATATGTATGATTTCTTACTAGATGATGTGTCATATGCAACAGTACTGTGTTCATCAGTTACAGTCTGTGTTGGCCCAGTAGTAGTTGTGACAGACAGCCGAGATGCTGAAATGATAACAAGGCGAATTAATCAACAAAACTTACTGTTTCAACCATGCTAAGATGTAGAGATAGTACCTAAGTTTTTCAAATCATAGGCTTGAAGTTAAAAAGCTTTGAAATGAAGACAAATGTCTATATATTTCTCAAAAACAGAAATATAGACAATATTTTAACCAGAAGTGTGGAGTTATGAGCATTTAATATTTTCATGTTAACGAAAATTTTGTGATCAAGGAAATGTAACTCTTCTTGAACATGGAGAGCATAAACATCAAAGGGACATAATATAGTGAATATTTTCTAATTGGGTGCATTTGATGTAACATTCAACTTTGATCTGGATTGCTAAATAATGATCCATGATACTGTGTGCTAAAAATTTAGAACATCTGGAACAGTCTATTAACAGCAAAACTATGCTTTAGCAGAATCTAAATAGTTAAGCTCTAACTGGGACTCGAACCCAGGACCTCTCACACCTAAGGCAGACACTCTACCACTTCCCTATAACAGCAGTGGCTAATAGCTTTGCAGTTTAATTGCTGGATTACATTGCGTGAACTGGAACAATAATCGGTGAACTCCGGATTATCAGTGTATTCGCTTTGTTACCTAACGGCAATTTTTGTGTAAAGAAAAAATATAATCTAATGCTGCCAATGTCATAATCCGTCAAATCTGCCCAATTTTCTCTGACGTGTTGTTCAGGGTATGAACTTACTAACTGGTAGTACCAGTGAAATATTACATACACTGAATCTTTTATATTTGCCCTTTTTGCAGCTGTCGAACGGCAAAGACGGTGAGTTTTGTCCAAATATAAGTAATTAGTTTACCAGTTTTGAGAGGATTTCAATTGATGGGAAATTACAGTTACAAACTAAATACCTTTCTGCAACACATGGAGTCATTAGCATTCGCTGTCAATCAGTATTATGACTAAGATCGACTGTCATTCATTCATTTCAAAGTTTCATAGACAGAGTCCGTTGTTTACATTTTTATCGTAACCGGTGCACTTGTAAACATCACTTTAGTTTGAAAATCAAAGTATGCAAAGAGCTATGGTACGGTCTCTATAAGATGATAGATAACCTTTGCTAAGTGAATAAATTGAGGCTCAGCATAGATTAATAACAAAACAACTTATAAGACAGTCCAAAGACACTCACCAATGACCTTGAATATATGTCTTTACAGATGTTTATACAAGGAAAGGATTTAATAAATATGAAAATTGTTCAAAATTTGATAGAACAGAACAGAACATTTTCTTTATTTTGAAGACACAGATTACAAAATACAAGTATTCTGCAATAACATGTGAGCAAATAAGTATTATAGAAAAACAATATATATTATGGGTATGGACAATCGGTTGTGGAATATCTAAATAGTAATACGTGATAAAAACATTTTCACTTTATCAATTAACATGTCATATGGGTATTGTTGTAGAAAATTAATCCTTTAACAAAAGAGAAGAGAGTTATACCAGTTACAATGTTTTCTTAAGTTCAATACAGAGTGACTACAGAAGTACTTTCGCACAAGAATTTCTTTGTATTAGACGATTTACTTAAATATGAATGAATTACAGTCGCGCGATTTGATAGGCTAAAAATACTATTTCAGAATGATTTAATTCATGAAAATGCGATACACATTTACTATGGATAATGGATTTAAAAAGAACGTGAGTTAACGCAATTTGTTAAAACCTTCTAAAATGTTCAATCAGATCTTTAACAAAGTAAGCAAGATTTGTCAAAGTAGATCCCCTTGTACTTGATAATAAATCTTTAAACTTGATAATATTCGGCCTTTGATAGAATCTTTTTGGTATAAGCTTTGATCTTTTATCAAAAAAGAAGGGACATTCTAATGAGACTGTTAAAGTGACATAGTCGACACTTGCGCTCTTCATGTGGGACAAATGACTGGGCCCAGCGGCCGGTTTCAATAGGGAACCTATGGTTGCCGGTACGAAAATGCATCAGGGACAGTCTTAATAAACTAGGTAACGAAGTAAGATATTTCTCCTGGTCAACAGAGTCTTTATAACAACAGTTACTGTACATTTTACCTTTATTAGAAGTTTCCAATTTTGAGGACCACTCCTGTTTAAATTGATCCGTTAACGTTGATTTGACAAGTTTATGGACATTACATCCCCGTATATTTTCCTGAGTATGCCAGAGATATGAATTACCCGTTTTGTCTAAAACAGTTTTTATGAAATTAGTCCACTTAAAAACATGGTCAGACTGTATCATATATCTATAACATATATTTGATATCTTTGTTTCATTAGACAAGATTAACTTATTCCAGAATTTAACCATTCGGGACTTAATAATAATATCTATGGGGTAACGACCTAGCTCCGCATATAACATATACTTGGGAGTACTTCTTCTCGTTTTTGTAATTTGACGTAAAAAATTAACGTGTATTTGCTCAATTAAGTCTATGTTCTCATAGTCCCAAATTTCACTTCCGTATGTAAGAATAGGTAGGACAGTATGATCAAAAAGCTTTATTTGGAGATCAATGGGGAGGTCAAGGTTGTTTATTCTCATGTATAACAGGTGCATAGCCTTATTCGCCTGTGTTACAATATGTTTTTTGCAAGACAAAAAACTCCCAGAAGCAGAAAAAACTACCCCTAAATATTTGTATTCCTTAACTACCTCTATAGTTTGACCATTTATGCTAAAAGAATATCTGCTAGGTTTATTTGTACCGAAAACTATTATCTTTGTCTTTGAGAAATTTATATTAAGTTTCCAAGTTTGGCAGTACAGGTAAAAATTATCAAGACATGATTGGAAAGAAACTTCTTCCTCGCCTAAAATGACTGTATCGTCTGCATAAAGCAAAATAAGAATTTTAAGAAAACGGACGGCGTTGTTTTCGTGTATATCAATTAAGATACCATTGTTAGGTCTTAAGAGAAAAGATTCCAAACCGTTTAAATAAATGGAAAAAAGTACAGGAGACAAATTTTCCCCTTGACGTACCCCTTTGAAGCTTGGGAAAAAGCTGATGTTTGTCCATTCACTGTTACACAAGATTTGATATCAGAGTACATACTTTGAATGACATTAAAAATTTTACCAGTGACGCCGATTTCGAACAATTTTCTCCAGAGACCCACACGCCATAAGGAGTCGAAAGCTGAAGAAAAATCAATGAACGAGCAGAGCAGCTTTTTCTTTTTATGAGAAAATGGAGAGTAAATATATGATCAGTCGTAGAGTATTTTGCACGGAAGCCCGTCTGATTTTCATGTAGTAGATTATTATCAGATAAAAACTCAGATATTCTATTATTTAATATTGCTGTAAAGACTTTTCCAAGACAACTCAGTATAGTTATAGGTCTGTAATTTGCAGGGTCAAGAGGAGAGCCCTTATTTTTGTATATTGGTTTAACTGACCCTATTAACCAAGTGTCGGGCAGCATACCAGAGTTCAGAATAATATTAAACAATGAGCAATACAACGGGACCATTTTATTACGTGTAGTTTTTAGGTATTCATTACTAATAAAATCAAATTGGGAAACAGCTTTACCATTATTAGTTTTAAGAATAACTTTATTTATTTCTGCCTCAGTAATTGACCAATTGAGACATGAATGATCTAAAATAGAATTATTATTAATGTTAATATCATGACCACCTACAGACACATTGCAATCGTTCTCGTCGAGGTTCGACACATTTGAGTCTTTAAAAAAAGCAAAAAAATCTGAAATACTTGGTGTTTTTTCGGATTTCGTGCGCGAAATACTATTGAGAAATCTCCAATAATCCTTCGGTTTATTTGAACACATTGCACGCAATTTTCGTTCATTTCTAAAGCGATGTTTATTTAAATATGTATTCATAGTCTGTTTATAAAACCTGCTAGCAGCTTTCAGTCTAGATTTATTTATGTTATTCTTATGTAACTGATAAGTTTTACGGGCAGTATTATACCGGTTACGGGCTTTCTTATATTGAGGCCCGTACCAGGGTAACTTTCCGTTGGTGGTGCTGGGCTTCAGTGGGGGGACGTCTTTGTGAACCGGGAAACTCATATTAGCCGATTTAGAGAAGACTTCAGAATTTTTTTTAGTTACATCATTAATATATGACTTCAAATCAGATTCTGGTGGATTTCTAAGCATTGTATCAATGTTATTTACCATTTGCATGTTCAAGTTATTTATAAAGGCTTCTTTATTAGGCTCGTGCCATTTTGGGGGTTTATTGTACGGCTGGAACTGAATAGGTTCATTTTGCTCAATGGGCTTTGGTAAGCACTGAGAGCATGTTACTGTCATTGATAAAAGAGAGTGACCATCAGAAAAAAGTGGGTCTACTTCTATAATTTCAAAATTAGATATCAAAGGCAATACATTTAATGAACAAAGAGTGTTTTTTCGGATTTCGTGCGCGAAATACTATTGAGAAATCTCCAATAATCCTTCGGTTTATTTGAACACATTGCACGCAATTTTCGTTCATTTCTAAAGCGATGTTTATTTAAATATGTATTCATAGTCTGTTTATAAAACCTGCTAGCAGCTTTCAGTCTAGATTTATTTATGTTATTCTTATGTAACTGATAAGTTTTACGGGCAGTATTATACCGGTTACGGGCTTTCTTATATTGAGGCCTGTACCAGGGTAACTTTCCGTTGGTGGTGCTGGGCTTCAGTGGGGGGACGTCTTTGTGAACCGGGAAACTCATATTAGCCGATTTAGAGAAGACTTCAGAATTTTTTTTAGTTACATCATTAATATATGACTTCAAATCAGATTCTGGTGGATTTCTAAGCATTGTATCAATGTTATTTACCATTTACATGTTCAAGTTATTTATAAAGGCTTCTTTATTAGGCTCGTGCCATTTTGGGGGTTTATTGTACGGCTGGAACTGAATAGGTTCATTTTGCTCAATGGGCTTTGGTAAGCACTGAGAGCATGTTACTGTCATTGATAAAAGAGAGTGACCATCAGAAAAAAGTGGGTCTACTTCTATAATTTCAAAATTAGATATCAAAGGCAATACATTTAATGAACAAAGAGAGTAATCAATTACTGAGCTATCCCTGAATGTCAGTTTTCCAATAAATTTATCATTTCCAATTCTCCCATTCACGATAAATATATTGTTATTTTTACATATATCCAGTAATTTTCGACCTATTTTGTTCACTTTGTTACACTTCGACGTACGATTACGGGGAATATTAATTTTTTTAAAACTATTGATTTCGTTAAAAGAACTAAGCGTTTCCTCATCAACGTCAAGAAAATCAGACAAAAAGTCATCGAACTTGGCAAAATCTGGTAAATTAGACGTATGAGCGTTTGCATCACCCGTGACCAACAAATACTCATATTGGCTATGCTTTACTAATATGTCATTTTCAAGTTCAAAAAATTTGTCCTCCGTAAAATATCTAGTCTAAGACTGCTCTGGAGGAACGTACATAGAACCGATTACAAAATCACTGTTCTGAATATAATTACCAACTTTTATCCAAAAAATGTATTTACAGTTCGATTCTAGAACTTTAACTTTATGAATTAACGAGTCATGTATGAAAAAACCAATACCGCCTGATTTACGTTTAAACTTTTCTGACCTTGGTTATGACAAAAATGTATAATTAGGGATGTTAAACATATCATGTTCATCGACCATAGTCTCAGATAGACACAAAATTGAGTACTGTTTGACTAATGTTACAAATTCGGGATACTTAACCCTAGTTTTTAGCCCACAGACATTTAAACTACCAATTTTTAGACTAGTTTGGGTTCTAGCAATATTCAAATTGTCACTATCTTTTAAATCCTTAACACAGTTTTGGGCAGTATTCAAACTGCCACCAACTTTTAAATCCACATTAAAATTTTCAACAGTATTCAAATTTTCACTATTTCTTATATCCACATTAGCGTTTTGAACAGTATTCAAATTATCACAAGTTTTTAAATCCCCATTAAAGTTTTTAACAGTATTCAAATTGGCACTACTTTTTAAATCCACATTGAAGTTTTGAACAATATTTGAATTGTCACCATCTTTTAAGTCCATATTTAGGTTTTGATCAAAATTCAGATTCTCACCACTTTCTAAATCTACTCGACTGTTTTCGACATTTTCGTTTATTCTGGCAATTACTTTTAAATTTATATGTTTACAAACAGTATAAGAAGAACAACTTGGTAAGTTTAGGCTTTCGTCACATAAGTACACAATACCCGCACCTCCCTATTTACCACTGTCCGTCGGCGCCGGCTCGTCCTCGTTGAGAGTAGACATTTCAAGCTGGTTAAGAGGAGGATGTACATTCAACAGGTACCCTGCTTGCGAAGGTGGGATGTCCTCGCAAAGTGCTTCAGCATTTTGCCGTGAATTGGCTGAGTCTGGTGACGGCAGACCTGTCTTCGGATTCGAAGCCGTCTCCTTACTAGGCTCCGGTTCGTTGTCACTAAAATCCTCCTCAGGGATGTCAGGTTCGTGAGAAAATGAGCTCGCAAGAGATGCCTCCTCTACAGATCGCTTAAATTTCTCATGGATGCGTGCCTTGACATCGGAATTGCGAGAACCACGCAATACTTTGAACCAATTAGGAAAGAGGTCCCTCACCATTTTACCATTTACTACCAATGCCGCTGGGAATTTTAGCTTAACGTTTCCTTTGCCGTACTTGTCCCTGGCACTTTTAAAGTCCGACCAAAGTTCCTGCCTGGCCTCCCGAATTTCTCTGAGATAATCCCGTGAGATACCAAACGTCGTGTTCTTCAAGAGGAATGCTTTTTCAATGATAGCATCGGTAACAAATGGGTCGCTGAACGGTACTAAGATTGCCCGGTGGTAGGGCTTGACCCCTGCACGGAAACGACCAGCCTGTTTTTTACCTACACGATAGGCCTTGGTAATATGTATATCACTGGTATCCAGCTTGAGGCGATTCTTCAATAAATTACTCACAATCGACATGCAATCGTCTCCAATCATTTCGGGGTGACCAGTGAACAGCAAATTGTTTTTCAGCATACGGGCCTCATTGTCAATACTCTTGTATTCAAGCAGACGTATCCTAGCCTCGTTTACATCCTGAACAGCTGACGAATATACAGATTTCTATTTATCAAATCAAATTTTTGAGTAATTGGTCCAAGATGCACAATCATATCAAATATACTAGTCATTTTCTCATCCATTGACATATTTATAAATTGATCTTTTGACGGTGCAAAACACAACTGTTCTCCGTGTGGGTGGGGTAAGTCCGGTGATGACGTGGCGCTAGATGAGCGACGTGCTCTCTTTCTCGAATTTTGTGCCACAAATTCATCGCTCAATGGAGCATATTTACCATCGTACTGTCCAGAAAACATTTTGAAATACAAAACACTGTTCCAAGAGTCCAAAATAAATTATATTAGTCCAATTTTTAGAATTTTCAGTTGGAGCGAATCAAATACATGACCGCCATGTCCACTACCCATAATCCTAGACCATGTCAAGAAAGCCAGAGAAATGAGCTGTTTGTGTGACCTAACAAATCAAAAAGATCTTTTGCCACTCAAGGGTTTAGCGCAAAACTATGGTAACTCAAATTTAAGAAATTTTACAGGAAAGGGAAAAAACTATCCAATTTTAACATTAAAACAAGAGGACCATGATGGTCCTGAATCGCTCACCTCTTCCCACATGACCCAGTTTTGAGTATGACCTCGTTTTTTCTATTATTTGACATAGTGACCTAGTTTTTGATCTCATGTGACCCAGTTTTGAACTTGACCTAGATATCATCAAGATAAAAATTCTGACCAATTTTCATGAAGATCCATTGAAAAATATGGTCTCTAGAGAGGTCACAAGGTTTTTCTATTATTTGACCGTTTGACCTAGTTTTTTAAGGCACGTGACCCAGTTTCAAACTTGACCTAGATATCATCAAGGTGAACGTTCTGACCAATTTCCATGAAGATCTTGTGAAATATATGGCCTCTAGAAAGGTCACAAGGTTTTTCTATTTTTAGACCTACTGACCTAGTTTTTGACCCAGGTGACCCAGTTTCGAACTTGACCTAGATATCATCAAGATGAACATTCAGACCAACTTTCATACAGATCCCATGAAAAATATGGCCTCTAGAGAGGTCACAAGGTTTTTCTATTATTTGACCTACTGACCTAGTTTTTGAAGGCACGTGACCCAGTTTCGAACTTGACCTAGATATAATCAAGGTGAACGTTCTGACCAACTTTCATGAAGATCTTGTGAAATATATGGCCTCTAGAGAGGTCACAAGGTTTTTCTATTATTTGACCTACTGACCTAGTTTTTAAAAACACGTGACCCACTTTCGAACTTGACCTAGATATTATCAAGGTGAACATTCTGACCAATATTCATGAAGATATCATGAAATATATGGCCTCTAGAGAGGTCACAAGGTTTTTCTATTTTTAGATCTACTGACCTAGTTTTTGAGCGCACGTGACCCAGTTTCGAACTTGACCTAGATATCATCAAGATGAACATTCAGACCAATTTTCATACAGATCCCATGAAAAATATGGCCTTTAGAGAGGTCACAAGGTTTTTCTATTATTTGACCTACTGACCTAGTTTTTGATGCCATGTGACCCAGTTTCAAACTTGACCTAGATATCATCAAGGTGAACGTTCTGACCAATTTTCATGAAGATCTTGTGAAATATATGGCCTTTAGAAAGGTCACAAAGTTTTTCTATTTTTAGACCTACTGACCTAGTTTTTGACCGCACGTGACCCAGTTTCAAACTTGACCTAGATATCATCAAGATGAATATTCAGACCAACTTTCATACAGATCCCATGAAAAATATGGCCTTTAGAGAGGTCACAAGGTTTTTCTATTATTTGACCCACTGACCTAGTTTTTGATGGCACGTGACCCAGTTTCGAACTTGACCTAGATATCATCAAGATGAACATTCAGACCAACTTTCATACAGATCTTGTGAAATATATGGCCTCTAGTGAGGTCACAAGGTTTTTCTATTTTTAGACCTACTGACTTGAAGGCACGTGACCCAGTTTCGAACCTGACCTAGATATCATCAAGGTAAACATTCTGACCAATTTTCATGAAGATCCATTGAAAATTATGGCCTCTAGAGAGGTCACAAGGTTTTTCTATTTTTAGACCTACTGACCTTGTTTTTGATGGCACGTGACCCAGTTTCGAACTTGACCTAGAATTTACCAAGATAAACATTCTGACCCATTTTCATAAAGATCCCATGAAAAATGTGACCTCTAGAGATGTCACAAGGAAAAGTTTACGGACGCATGGACGACGGACGACGGACACCGCGCGATCACAAAAGCTCACCTTGTCACTTTGTGACAGGTGAGCTAAAAAGATATCTGATCAATTTAAATAAAACAGTACATTAATTTTATAAACAAGAGGACCATGATGGTCCTGAATCGCTCACCTCTTCCCACATGACCCAGTTTTGAGTATGACGTCGTTTTTTCTATTATTTGACATAGTGACCTAGTTTTTGAGCTCATGTGACCCAGTTCTGAACTTGACCTAGATATTATCAAGATAAAAATTCTGACCAATTTTCATGAAGATCCATTGAAAAATATGGTCTCTAGGTTTTTCTATTATTTCACCTATTGACCTAGTTTTCGAAGGTACGTGACCCTGTTTTGAACTTTACCTAGATATCATCAAGGTGAACATTCTCACTAATTTTCATGAAGATCTCATGAAAAAAATGGCCTCTAGAGAGGTCACAAGGTTTTTCTATTTTTATACCTACTGGCCTAGTTTTTGACTGCACATGACCCAGTTTCGAAACAGACCTAGATATCATCAAGGTGAACATTCAGATCAATTTTCATGAAGATCCATTGAAAAATATGGCCTCTAGAGAGGTCAAAAGATTTTAATAATTTTAGACCTACTGACCTAGTTTTTGACCGCAGTTGACTCAGTTTCAAACTTGACCTAGATATCATCAAGATGAACATTCAGACCAACTTTCATACAGATCCCATGAAAAGTATGGCCTCTAGAGAGGTCACAAGGTTTTTTATTATTTGACCTACTGACCTAGTTTTTTATGGCACGTGACCCAGTTTCAAACTTGACCTAGATAACATCAAGGTGAACATTCTGACCAATTTTTATGGAGATCCATTCACAAGTATGGCCTCTAGAGAGGTCACAAGGTTTTTCTATTTTTAGACATACTGACCTAGTTTTTGACTGCACATGACCCTGTTTCGAACTTGACCTACATATCATCAAGATGAACATTCAGACCAATTTTCATACAGATCCAATGAAAAATATGGCCTTTAGAGAGGTCACAAGGTTTTTCTATTATTTGACCTACTGACCTAGTTTTTGACGGCACGTGACCCAGTTTCGAACTTGACCTAGATATCATCAAGATGAACATTCAGACCAATTTTCATACAGATCCCATGAAAAATATGGCCTTTAGAGAGGTCACAAGGTTTTTCTATTATTTGACCTACTGACCTAGTTTTTGACGGCACGTGACCCAGTTTCGAACTTGACCTAGATATCATCAAGATGAACATTCTGACCAACTTTCATACAGATCCCATGAAAAATATGGCCTCTAGAGTGGTCAGAAGGTTTTTCTATTATTTGACCTACTGACCTAGTTTTTGATGGCACGTGACCCACTTTCGAACTTGACCTAGATATCATCAAGGTGAACGTTCTGACCAATTTTCATGAAGATGTCATGAAATATATGGCCTCTAGAGATGTCACAAGGCTTTTCTATTTTTAGACCTACTGACCTAGTTTTTGACAGCACGTGACCCAGTTTCGAACTTGACCTAGATATCATCAAGATGAACATTCTGACCAACTTTCATACAGATCCCATGAAAAATATGGCCTCTAGAGTGGTCAGAAGGTTTTTCTATTATTTGACCTACTGACCTAGTTTTTGATGGCACGTGACCCACTTTCGAACTTGACCTAGATATCATCAAGGTGAACGTTCTGACCAATTTTCATGAAGATGTCATGAAATATATGGCCTCTAGAGATGTCACAAGGCTTTTCTATTTTTAGACCTACTGACCTAGTTTTTGACAGCACGTGACCCAGTTTCGAACTTGACCTAGATATCATCAAGATGAACATTCAGACCAACTTTCATACAGATCCCATGAAAAATATGGCCTTTAGAGAGGTCACAAGGTTTTTCTATTATTTGACCTTCTGACCTAGTTTTTGAAGGCACGTGATCGAGTTTCGAACTTGACCTAGATATCATCAAGGTGAACGTTCTGACCAATTTTCATGAAGATCTTTTGAAATATATGGCCTCTAGAGAGGTCACAAGGTTTTTCTATTTTTAGACCTACTGACCTAGTTTTTGAGGGCACGTGACCCAGTTTCGAACTTGACCTAGATATCATCAAGATGAACATTCTGACCAACTTTCATAAAAATCCCATGAAAAATGTGACCTCTAGAGTGGTCACAAGGTTTTTCTATTTTTAGACCTACTGACCTAGTTTTTGACCGCACGTGACCCAGTTTCGAACTTGGCCTAGATATCATCAAGATGAACATTCTGACCAACATTCATGAAGATCCCATGAAAAATGTGACCTCTAGAGTGGTCACAAGGTTTTTCTATTTTTAGACCTACTGACCTAGTTTTTGACCGCACGTGACCCAATTTCGAACTTGACCTAGATATCATCAAGATGAACATTCTGACCAATTTTCATAAAGATCCCATGAAAAATGTGACCTCTAGAGTGGTCACAAGCAAAAGTTTACAGACGCACGCACGGACGGACGACGGACGACGGACGACGGACACTGCGCGATCACAAAAGCTCACCTTGTCACTTTGTGACAGGTGAGGTAAAAATGTATTGTTTTATTTCAACATCTTGTAGATAAAGTGTGTTTTGAAAAAGTTCAGATACAATAGTGTTGCTCAAAGTATAGAACGAATTTTACTTACATGTTAGTGCAAAACTATGGTATCTTGAAATACAATACTTTTGCGCAATTTTTCTTTAGAAAAGACATTTTAATAACAAGTATTGTAACAGTATGTTGCAAATAAAATGATAAATATTAGTGTACTAGGGCACAAATCAGTACATCATAGAAGCATTTATACTTATATGGTTTGTAAATCAAATCTTTACTTAAATATTATACGGTCGGTGAAGTTTCGATTATTGAAAAAACTTATAGGCCAGATATTCAACTGTTATACTAGTACATGTACCATTCTTCCTGTAAACATACATATTTTCATTTTTTGCAGGATTTATTTAATATTTGACACACAACTTGTATCAGATCCACATTTTGAGACACTTGTCAGTTATACTAAAGGGCATAATTATAGCTATAACCCAGGAAACACTGTTAACTGAATTCTTTGTTGAATTTGGTAGATTGAAATACTTATGTTCAACATAAATATTTCAGACAGCTAAAAATATTCATGAATGATGATATATCTATCAATCTGATTTCACAAAATAGTCATGGGTTAATGTAGTTCATGAAGGGAGCTTAATAATATTAAGGCCAGAGTTTTTTAATAACTTGGGTTACGGGAGATTTTCCAAAAATGAGCATAAGGAGGAGGGAATAAAAATAAAAATAAAGTAGGAAAATGTTAGCATCGGAAAAAAAAAAAAAATAAAATGAAAAAAAACACAAAAAATTTTATTTTGTAAAAAGTGCCACTGGGTTAAAAAAAATTGTTGTTTCAGGCAAATGTAGATTCACAACACAGTCTAGATAAATCAGACAAGTTATTTTCCCAATTTGAAGCATTTTATTCCCACTTTCCTTATTAAAGCCTCCGTTGTATGTTATAATATTATGTTGTAGAAACTATTAAATACTTGAATTTTTTTGCATATAGCTTGCTAATAAATAGAGACTAAACATGCCTGGCATTGTATTCTGTTTCTGGTGTTGGTGTGATTATATATAGTATGTAGTATTGTTGTCACATCCTATGCATATTGTGTTTCTGACCTTTAACCCTTAGCAGCTAAGTTTCTAAAATGGACAGGTTCATCATTCAATTTGGGCAATACCATTTATCATTCGAAGGGTGTTTCACTCAAAATGTACTGACTGAATAGCGAACAGTGCAGACAATCATCAGTCTGCACGGATGTATTTATGCTCCGACATGGGCCATTTTACACAATACATGCCAGACAGTCCCAAGCCTGTAAAGTGTGAGGGGTCTCTTAAAAGTTACTGAACTCCATATCTGGCTACAACTTTGAAAGTAATTTGAGGTAGACTTTAAAATTTAAATTGCGAATTTTAAAAACAATCAGCAAAGGTACTACATTCAAACTTACACATACTTTTTCTTTAATAGTTCAAGATTTTGTAATATTACTCAGTTTCAAATGTTTTAAAATATTAAAATTGGTCCAAACATGGAGTTCAGTACCCTTGCAGGGCTTCCATTATGATTCAATTTCATGGAGTCAGGACTGCCTAACATTCAGATTTTGGAGTCCCTCTTAAATTTTCTTGGAGTCCTACATATTTTCACTTTGTACAGTTACCTTCAATACCATCATCATCACCATCATCATCATAAATTAATCATTACTTTCATCATCATACTAATTGGTTCAGAACAGTGCATAAAGTAATAGAATTTAGAGAAAAGGACCACTAGATTCATTAGAAAACATCTTATTTAACAAAAAATATTTTATTGTTTTTTAAATTTATAGCAACAGTCAGCATTTTATTAAAATCACTAGACTTACTGTTGTTCAGCTACAAAACGAAAATCCACTTAAAAAAATCTGAAGTACATTTTACTTGGAGTAGAATTATGTCAAATTACGTCATTCACCTTGCAATACCCAACCAGTTAACTTTTATTCCACATCAAAGAAAATCAATAAAGGAAAATTTTGCCGACACTCCTTTTGATGTCAGCTGCCATGTGCTGGTCGAAATGTGTCAAAGATATCAGTTTTTAATAGGTCAGGAGACAAATTGAATGTTTTTTTTTTCTTCTAAAAATACTGTAAAAGGATTTATAATTGATGAAAATCCAAAGTAAGTAGCAAATTTATTACCGGTCGGAAAAAGTGTATTAATTTAAACTGGATGTGAAATGTCATTTGCTAAAATATAGTTACTTGCTGAGGTTTTTGTGCTGAAATTATCGATATATTTTCCACAATTAAGTTACTTTGTCTTCCGACTTAGGAGCTTGTTTCACCAATTTAATCCAAGCCTTTTGTTGTCTGCAATTAACGCCTTCTAAACATGTCAGCTGATCTGGATAACGGTTTATATTTACAGACGTTCTCTATCAGACACGATACTTTCACACACTTCAAACACTGCCGGCAGTTTTTACGAGGCTAGTTATGGGGCGGAGCTAGTCACGTCATTCTAGTAAAGTTACGTCACGGTGTATTGATTTTGTCGTCCTTTGAGAATATCGGAAGTCCTTTGTACGCGCTGTGATATTTATTTATCCCCCCACCAAAGGTGAAGGGGATATTAGAAATGCTCTCCGTCCGTCCGTCCGTGCGTCCGCAACGATCTTTGTCCGGAGCATAACTCCAAAAGTACTTGAGGGATTTTCTTCAAACTTCATACACTGATAGAACACATTGGGAGGAAGTGCAGTGTGCAAGAACAATAACTCTACCTTGCCTATTTTTTGAGTTATTCCCCTTTATCTTATTTTCTTAAAAAATTTTGTCCGGAGCATAACTCCAAAAGTAATGGAGGGATTTTCTTCAAACTTCATACACTGATAGAACACATTGGGAGGAAGTGCAGTGTGCAAGAACAATAACTCTACCTTGCCATTTTTGAGTTATTCCCTTTATCATATTTTCTAAAACATTTTGTCCGGAGCATAACCCCAAAAGTACTGGAGGGATTTTCTTCAAACTTCATACACTGATAGAACACATTGGGAGGAAGTGCAGTGTGCAAGAACAATAACTCTACCTTGCCTATTTTTTGAGTTATTCCCTTTATCATATTTTCTTAAAAAAATTTGTCCGGAGCATATCTTCTTCATGCATGAGGAATTTTGATATATCTTGGCACAAATGTTTACCACCACGAGGCGGAGTGTCATACGCAAGAACAGTCCCTAGGTCTAAGGTCAAGGGCACACTTAGAGGTCAAAGAATACAAGAATAAAAACCTTGTCCGGAGCATTTCTTCTTCATGCATTGAGGGATTTTGATAAACTTGGCACAATGTTCACCACCATGAGACGGAGTGTCATGCGCAAGATCCAGGTCACTAGGCCTAAGGTCAAGGTCACACTTAGAGGCCAAAGGTCAGATACAAGAATGACTTTGTCCGAAGCATTCTTCTTCATGCATGGAGGGATTTTGATGTAACTTGGCACAATTATACACCATCATGAGACGAAGTGTCATGCGCAGTTCCCTTCTTTAGAATTACTTCCCTTTGTTGTTACTTTAAATAGCTTTTATTGTAACTTTTTCATTACTAGTCATAGGGAAAAATCGAGACCACTTTTCTGTAGTACAACAAACATGCTAAATCCAATTTTGAGGGTATTTTGACCAGTCTCTTCCTGATAAAGATTTTTGTGTGGACTTGCAATTTTTTTTTTTTTTTTTTTTTTTTTTTTTAAGATTAACTTCCCTTAGTTGTTACTATAATAACTTATATTGTAACATTTTTATAATTGACCCTAGGAAAAAACAAGACCACTTTTCTGTGGTACAGCATAGATGTTACTCTCCAGTTTTAGGTGTATTTTATTAATTTTATCATATATAAGGTATCTCTACCTAGTAAGGAGTTTTTTTGTGGACTTTAAAAAACAAAAGACTTACAATGATTACTAAACAACCACAAAATTAACATTCCATTTGCAAATACAGCTGCTAGAGTAAAGAAATTTGCTTTGACGGGCATATATTGTGACATTCTGGCACTCTTGTTCCCTGTTAGCTTTCCATTCCTTCTTTTTACAGTAGCCATATAGAAAAACATCATAGCTATACTCTTCATGAAAATTAATAAAATTTAGCAGTAAACCACCTCACTACTGACTTATTCTTTCTTCCACATCTTAAAACCCCTGATGCGGACCACATCCTTCAATTATGATATGCCCGGTGGGGGGATTAGCCATGTCTGACATGGCTCTTGTTGTAGGTTAATTCGATGCCGCCCTGAAGGCGGTGTCGAGTATATGGGATACACTTTTATTTCGGACCCTGTAAAGATGGTAATGAATAGTTTCGGAGTGATAAACTGAACACAGTGAATAGTTTGTAAAAGGATCAACGATACTGCACAATACATTTTAGTGAATAAACAAAAAAATGGCAAAAAGAAAACATAAAAAATGTATGTAATGGAATTTATTATGTGATTTAAAACAATGCTATCTGTCTTTCCTCTCCATATTTGTAGAGCAGAACATATTTTTTTATTTACAGTTTTGTCAAAAATGTTGATCCGATTTATTGATAAGGGAGGTTACTCTGTAAGTCAAGTTTTCTATTTCTATTCTTAGCATGACCTACTTACCTATCTCATTTTCTATAAATAGAACACATCGCAGATATACCATACTAACGCTTGAATCGCCTGGACAAGGGAGCGTTCCTGTATTTTACAATAATCTTGCAGTAAACTTCGAAGAGAATATTAAAAAAAAATATGGAAAATTACAATTTGCCTGCATAAAAATTCCTTGGAAAAAAATACGTATTCACAAAGTAAATACAGGAATCAGTAAGCATAGATATGTTGAAATGAACGAAGGAAGTGCCGCTGTTAACTTATTTTTAACATTTTGTCTTATTTTCAGTTTGTTGATAGGTACAGTACGGTGGCATAGAGGGGACATAGGAAATATTTTATTTATCACGTGCGCACGTAATAAATATTTCCTATGTGAACATGATAGCTATCACGTGCGAACGTGATAAATAAAATATTTCCTATGCGAACATGATAGGTATCACGTGCGCACGTGTTAATTAACACGTTCGCACGTGAAAGCTAACACGTGTGCACGTGATAAATAAAATGTTTCCTGTGTCCCCTTTATGCCACCGTAGTACAGTGATGTAATTTCAGAATGCGCACACTTGCAAATTCCTATTTCTATTTTTTTTGTTTTTTTTTCTTTCTTTCTTTTTTTTGCTTATGTGTCATATAGAGTCCCATATGTCCCGTGAGGGGAGTCCAGCCGTATACAAAGATATAGATCTACTCATTGTTTACAGATATACACTGTCAACTAAGGTGTGCAATATAGGCTAAAGAGCATTTGGCTGAATTTGTCAGTGACAAGTTAATACTTCTTTAAATGTGGTTAGATCGAAATATCAAAAGCCATGGGACCATAACTTATCAAAGCACCAGTGACTTTAAAATAGAATTCCTTGTTGAATTTATATGTTCATTGATCTTATATGACTAGTCAGTTGCTCTGGTTTTATTGTATCTTGTTACTTGCTTCTTTTTTTCTTTTTGTTTTAATTTAATAGATAGTTTTTGTATTTGTCCATTCCTGACAAAAAAAATAAAAATAAATAAAAAACATTTTCATTGAAATATTTTCTACACTTTGGCAGTGGTTATTATGCTTGCTAAATTTCTTGTAATATTAGATTTGAATCTAGACACTGACATACTCTTAGTAACCTTACAGTTCAACGAGGACTTCAAGTTTATCGTTCGTCCGAAATAAAAAAGAATTCTATGATATTCAAAAGTATATAAGAAAGATTCATGCTTTGTGAATAGGGACAATATAGAGATTATTTATGTTATATCATTCTTTTCTTGGACAAAATTTTTGGTTGTTTTTGGCAACGGAAACAGTAAATTGCTGTGTATAATCTGCATTCTGAAATCTATAATGTAGGTGACTAAGGTCCATAAAACTTCATCAGTAAATAGAAAACACTCATTACATTACATGATAATAAAAATAATGGTTTCTGTGAGCCACAACTTTTCACCGGAGGTGACCTTAGTTAGTGAAATAATTACTTTAATTTTGTATCTAAAGGGACCACCTACTCGCAATGTTAATGTCATTGCAGGTAGAGGATTTGTATTGCATGGTATAACTTTTCTATTATGTTTATTCTTCATGTTTTAAACAGTTTATAACATATATTGTTTTATGTGCTAATGTTGATAACTTGTAGTCAGTCAGACTAATAAAGTAATGATTAGGTGATTTCTCATATTGCAATAAATGTACTTCAGACACAACACTTGGCGGCGTCTTTGATGCTTGCATCAATAAATTTCCTTGTAGACACTGTTTTATTTTCCACCACGGAACGTAGATGCAAGCGTCGGGGAAAATAAAAATAAAATCGCAATTTTGAATTTTATTTTTATTTGGATTTTTGGAAAATTAGGACCGGCGCTCCCGTAACCCAAGTTATTAAAAAACTCTGGCCTAATGCTTGCATCGGAAGGCATTGGTGCAGTCTTAAATACAAACCATTTTAGATTTACAGGACATGGTAAAAACAGACAGGACTGCAGAATGAAATTGAAGACCTTTATCTCCTAACATCAAGTCTTACAGTTTGACAGTTTCATTAATTTTAACCAACTAAAACACTAAAATTTAAAATACTTAACAATACTAAAAAGCAATAATAAATTCATAACTGAGCGAAATTCATTATTGCTGTATATAAACTGTTACAAGTATTTTAATACCTATGATCATTAAGGTTAACAAACAAGCAAACAAAATGTACATGACATGTCTGAAAGTCATTATGTTAAGATTTCACTTTAACATAGGCAAATACAATCATGTTAATTCAAAAAATCGCATATCTGAAAAATATTATTTTGAACTGAAATACCAGTAAAGAAAAAAAAACACATTTTTTGGACTCTCAAAATTCAGTAATGGAATGATGTACACATAACAGAAAGAGCATTGAAACTCGAGGGTAAACGATTTGTACGAGGGGGCATAGCCCCCGAGTATAAATCATTTACCCAAGAGTTTTAATGTTCTTTCTGTTTTGTATCATAGCCATCCATATATGGTAGTTCAGTAGGGCGTTCCACATTGCCATATACAGCAGTTCAGTGAGTACTTTAAATCCTTGCTTTACAAATGTGTAAAACTCATGTAAAAAAACCAATGCGAGCGCAGAAAATCAATAAAATGCATGTCGCTGTCTACTGTTAAGAGACACGCCCATATATGCTGGCATACTTTCCTATCCAACAGTGCGGTAACAAGCTGCAGGTATTTAATACCTGCACACTTTAGTTACCACACCTGCGCTCAGTGTATACGATTTACCTGAAACCAAATTTGTTAAGAAACAAGAGATGTCTCCATAGGATGACACATGCCCCCAATGGCACTTTGAATGAATAGTTATGGCCGATGTCAGGTTTAGGACCTTTGACCTACTGATCTGGGTCTTGCGCACGACACGTCGTCTTACTGTGTCACACATTCATGCATAGTTATTTTAAAATCCATGCATGAATGACAAAGATTATGGACCGGATATACCCTCAATGCACTATCATGAAAAATGACCTTTAACGTCTAAGTGTGACCTTGACCTTTGAGCTACAGACCTGGGTCTTGCGTGTGACAGGTCGTTTTTACTGTGGTACACATTCATGCCAAGCTATTTGAAATCCATCATCGATGACAAAGTTTATGGGCCGGACACCCCCATCAATGCACTATCCTTTAACGTCTAAGTGTGACCTTGACCTTTGAGCTACGGACCTGGGTCTTGCGCGCGACACGTCGTCTTACTGTGGTACACATTTATGCCTAGTTATTTGAAAATCCATCCATCGATGACAAAGATATGGACCGGACACGCCCATCAATGCACTATCCTTTAATGTCTAAGTGTGACCTTGACCTTTGAGCTAAGGACCGGGGTCTTGCGCGCGACACGTCGTCTTACTGTGGTACACATTCATGCCAATTATTTGAAAATCCATCCATCGATGACAAAGATAGGGACCGGACACGCCCATCATGCACTATCCTTTAATGTCTAAGTGTGACCTTGACCTTTGAGCTACGGACCTGGGTCTTGTGCGCGACACGTCGGTCTTACTGTGATACACATTCAAGCCAAGTTATTTGAAAAATCCATCCATCAATGACAAAGATATGGACCGGACACGAAAACTGCGGACAGACCGACAGACAGACAGACGGTTCAAAAACTATATGCCTCCCTTTGGGGGCATAAAAACACCGAGCTATGATACAACTGAAGATTATTCATGTAAACACATAACTACTGAAGTCACATTTTATAACTACTGAAGTTAACTTGTAAGGCTTTTACTATGGGAGCAGGTGCAGACATTTCTATTAGAAAAATGAAAATAATAGAGCATTTTACACAGTTTAGAAACCAAATTTAGTACGCTTTAATGCTAGAAAAAAAAAACTTCGCACATCTCTCTGTAGTGAAAATTTAAACAAAATACTGTAATATCTCAATAAAACATGAATCCATAGACAAACAGTTTACTTTTCTTGCATGTCATGTGGCAGCAACATGTAAAAGGCATGATGATCACTTGGAATTATACATCTGTTTTGCAAAGGTAAAGAAGATCCCTGATTTTTTTTCAAGTCAGATTGATTGATTTTTGTCTAAGTTTCAACAGAGGCAATGTATTGAGATTTTCTGACTCCTGAGACCTACAACAGTCTCTGCATTAAATCAAGTTCATGAATTTTTTCATCATAATTGTACTGCAGGGAACTACATTTGGTCTATCAGCAGTCGGCTTCACTGTTTTAACTTGGCTGATGTAAACCCTGTTTCAATTTGTGTCAAGATCAAAGTTCTTTATTTTGAGCATATCTGCTTAAAATCAAAGAAGTCATTCAGATCCATTTCTTTGACAAAATACGGCCCTGAAGATCTAGCAGACCTGATAATAGCCGCCCACTGAGAAGAAGTGTATGCAGGTAAAAAACCTACTGGCAACCTCTATAGAAGCATGAACGAGTCATTCTCAATGACGCTTTCAAGGTATGTGTGCTCTATTGATTTAATTTCAAATTTTTGCATGCAAAACCAAAGCATCGACAGACGAGGAGCTGCGTTAAATTAAACGCTGATGTGAAACCAAATCTGTAGTCCTGTTTGGCGCCATATAACCTATACTGTGTTGGTGCGCTGTAAAACCCAAATAAATAAGTTGATGCCCCCGGTGGCATCCTTGTCGATACAAAGCAGCGTAAGTCCAAAATGAGGTTAAGGTCAAGGTCAAACTGAGGTCAGGTGATGTTTGAAGATGAGGAATGGTCACAGGTTACATCTGTATTAGTATCAATTCATTCTTGTAAAAGGTATTGATGCTAGACGAAACGGTCCCATTTGGTTAACCAAGAGATGGCCCATATAAAGCAACCTAAGTCCAAATGAGGTCAAAGTCAAGGTCAAACTGAAGTAAGGTGATGTCTGAAGATGAGGAATGGTCACAGGTTACATCTGCATTAGTATCAAGTCATTCTAGTAAGGGTATTGATGCTGACGAAACGGTCCCATTTGGTTAACCTCAGTACGGACGGACGAAAGAACGGACGTACTCAGGGTATGATACTAAAGTGACTTTTCGATGTTAAATTTTAGCCACATAAACCCAAAAATTAGTGACATAAACCCACTTCTGGACACTTTTTAAAGTGACTGTCATATAAACAAAGAGTCCAAACCCTAACTTGCTAGACACTCAAGTACCAATTTGTTAGCCAGGACAGACGGACAGGACAATCACTATATATATATGCCTCCCGCATCAGTAGATCTGGGGGCACAAACAAGTCGGTTCTTGTTTTGGGAAAAACAGTTATCACTGTAGAAATTAGAAAATAAATTTTCTTTTTTGGTATCAGACATTTTTTGATGAAATGGTACAGACAAGATGCTATCTCGAAAGCCCCCCCCCCCCCCCCCCCGAGATGCCACAGTTTCGTTCCATAAGAAACAGTAACCTTCTGATGTGCCAAGGTCATACAATGTCCAATTAAATGTATGAGCCTACGCCTATAGTAAAGAGCAGATTCAAACCCTTTTGGAGTTAACAGTACTTGCTGCAAGTCAAAACATGCACATACTAATTCAGGGTCTATATTCAGTTTGGCTTTTTCTTTGTCTTTAGTTTTGTTATCTCTTGCAGCAGCTTTGTTCCTTAAATGTTTATCATATTTTGTTGACAGAGCAGTCTTTTCAGAATCTGGAACATTTTTATATTGTGTACACAGATCGCATTGATCTTTGATCGGGGTATGAAATGACATGTTGTACTCTGTTGTAAAAACATGTCTATAATAGGACAATTGGACAGGTTGAGTATGATATTCTGCACATTTTTCAACGTATAAGTTATATATTTTTCTAAGAATCAAATCAGGAGCAAGGTATTTCTGCCTCGAATCTTTACGAAAATAGTGACTTTCAATCATAGGAAATTATTCAATATGAGATTTTACAAAGAAGTACCTGTCTTTGGCAATTTTCTTTGGTCTATTCAAATGTTTTCCCCTATTGTCAGTATTACATACACCAATCAAGTTTTGTTTAATAACAGCAGTGAAAACCATAATTATGGTCTGAAACATCCAAAGTATTTAAGAAAAAAGTCTTACAAACTCTTATAATTGCATCTCCTACCGGCAAAGTCCATTTAATGCTCTTTGACTTCCTGCTGTTTTGAACAGTTTTGCTCTTTACTGCCTTACATAAAGCATATTTTGTAAGGAACTGTTTTGCAGTTTTATATCTCCAAGAGACCAGTAGGAATGAAAAATCTTTCCTCGTGTTTCTTCAGAAATATTATGCTTGCATTGAAATCTACATTTAATTCCACATGGTGCCCTCATACATCTCTTTTTACAAATGACGCCTCTAACAGAAATATAACTGACCTCTATTTTTTCTTGTCTTTCGTACATTTCTACTCCATAAACTTTGATCTCTCTTTCGTTTTCTGCCTCTCTCATTGCATACCTCATCCAGCCTCCTTGCTGTTAGTAATTCTTCACCACCCCCCTTGCTTGCATCACCTACAACACCACCCTCACAGCTCGCATTACCTTCAACACCACCACAACTTCTTGCATTACCAACAACACCACCACAACTTCTTGCATCCCCTACAACACCACCCACACAGCTCGCATCACCTACAACACCACCCTCACAGCTCGCATCACCTACAACACCACCCCCACTGCTTGCATCACCTACAACACCACCCACACAGCTCCCATCACCTACAACACCACCCACACAGCTCGCATCACGTACAACACCACCCCCACTGCTTGCATCACCTACAACACCACCCACACAGCTCGCATCGCCTACAACACCACCCTCACAGCTCGCATCACCAACAACACCACCACAACTTCTTGCATCACCAACAGCACCACCACAACTTCTTGCATTACCAACAACACCACCACAACTTCTTGCATCACCTTCAACACCACCACAACTTCCTGCATCACCTTCAACACCACCACAACTTCTTGCATCATCTTCAACACCACCACAACTTCTTGCATCACCAACAACACCAACACAACTTCTTGCATCACCTTCAACACAACCACAACTTCCTGCATCACCAACAACCACCACAACTTCTTGCATTATCAACAACACCACCACAACTTCTTGCATTACCAACAACACCACCACAACTTCTTGCATCACCAACAACACCACCACAACTTCTTGCATCACCTTCAACACCACCACAACTTCTTGCATCACCAACAACACCACCACAACTTCTTGCATCACCTTCAACACCACCACAACTTCCTGCATCACCAACAAAAAACCACCAAACTTCTTGCATCACCTTCAACACCACCACAACTTCTTGCATCACCTTCAACATCACCACAACTTCCTTCATCACCTACAACACCACCACAACTTCTTCCGTCACCTTCAACACCACCACAACTTCTTGCATCACCTACAACACCACCACAACTTCTTGCATCACCTTCAACACCACCACAACTTCTTGCATCACCTACAACACCATTACAACTTCTTGCATCACCTACAACACATTACAACTTCTTGCATCACCTACAACACTACCACAGCTTCTTGCATCACCTACAACACCATTACAACTTCTTGCATCACCTACAACACCACCAGAGCTTCTTACATCACCTACAACACCATTACAATTTCTTGCATCACCTACAACACCATTACAACTTCTTGCATCACCTACAACACATCCACAGATTCTTGCATCACCTACAACACCATTACAACTTCTTGCATCACCTACAACACTACCACAGCTTCTTGCATCACCTACAACACTACCACAACTTCTTGCATCACCTACAACACCATTACAACTTCTTGCATCACCTACAACACTACCACAAACTTCTTGCATCACCTACAACACCATTACAACTTCTTTACATCACCAACAACACCACCACAACTTCTTGCATCACCTACAACACTACCACAACTTCTTGCATCACCTACAACACCATTACAACTTCTTGCATCACCAACAACACCACCACAACTTCTTGCATCACCTACAACACTACCACAACTTCTTGCATCACCTACAACACCATCACAACTTCTTGCATCACCTACTACACCACTACAACTTCTTGCATCACCTACAACACTACCACAGCTTCTCGCATCACCTACAACACCACCCCCACTACTCACATCACCTACAACACCACCACAACTTCTCGCATCACCTACAACACCACCCCCACTACTCACATCACCTACAACACTACCCCCACTACTCACATCACCTACAACACCACCACAACTTCTTGCATCACCTACAACCACTACCCCCACTACTCACATCACCTACAACACTACCCCCACTACTCACATCACCTACAACACCACCACAACTGCTTGCATCACTACAACACCATCCCCACTACTCACATCACCTACAACACTACCCCACTACTCACACCAACTACAACACCACCCCCACTACTCACATCACCTTCAACACAACCACAACTTCCTGCATCACCAACAACACCACCACAACTTCTTGCATTATCAACAACACCACCACAACTTCTTGCATTACCAACAACACCACCACAACGTCTTGCATCACCAACAACACCACCACAACTTCTTGCATCACCTTCAACACCACCACAACTTCTTGCATCACCAACAACACCACCACAACTTCCTGCATTACCAACAACATCACCACAAAATCTAACATCACCTTCAACACCACCACAACTTCTTGCATCACCTTCAACACCACCACAACTTCTTGCATCACCTTCAACACCACCACAACTTCTTGCATTACCAACAACACCACCACAACTTCTTGCATCACCTTCAGCACCACCACAACTTCTTGCATCACCAACACCACCACCACAACTTCTTGCATCACCTTCAACACCACCACAACTTCCTGCATCACCAACAAAAAACCACCAAACTTCTTGCATCACCTTCAATACCACCACAACTTCTTGCATCACCTTCAACACCACCACAACTTCTCGCATCACCTACAACACCACCACAACTTCTTGCGTCACCTTCAACAAAACCACAACTTCTTGCATCACCAACAACACCACCACAACTTCTTGCATCACCCTTCAACACCACCACAACTTCTTGCATCACCTACAACACCATTACAACTTCTTGCATCATTTACAACACATTACAACTTCTTGCATCACCTACAACACTACCACAGCTTCTTGCATCACCTACAACACCATTACAACTTCTTGCATCACCTACAACACCACCAGAGCTTCTTACATCACCTACAACACCATTACAATTTCTTGCAACACCTACAACACCATTACAACTTCTTGCATCACCTACAACACATCCACAGATTCTTGCATCACCTACAACACCATTACAACTTCTTGCATCACCTACAACACTACCACAGCTTCTTGCATCACCTACAACACTACCACAACTTCTTGCATCACCTACAACACCATTACAACTTCTTGCATCACCTACAACACTACCACAGCTTCTTGCATCACCTACAACACCATTACAACTTCTTACATCCAAACAACCACCACCACAACTTCTTGCATCACCTACAACACTACCACAACTTCTTGCATCACCTACAACACCATTACAACTTCTTGCATCACCAACACAACACACCACAACTTCTTGCATCACGTACAACACTACCACAACTTCTTGCATCACCTAAACACCATCACAACTTCTTGCATCACCTACTACACCACTACAACTTTGCTCACCTACAACACTACCACAGCTCTCGCATCACCTACAACACCACCCCACTACTCACATCACCTACAACACCACCACAACTTCTCGCATCACCTACAACACCACCCCCACTACTCACATCACCTACAACACTACCCCCACTACTCACATCACCTACAACACCACCACAACTTCTTGCATCACCTACAACACTACCCCCACTACTCACATCACCTACAACACTACCCCCACTACTCACATCACCTACAACACCACCACAACTGCTTGCATCACCTACAACACCATCCCCACTACTCACATCACCTACAACACTACCCCCACTACTCACACCAACTACAACACCACCCCCACTACTCACATCACCTTCAACACAACCACAACTTCCTGCATCACCAACAACACCACCACAACTTCTTGCATTATCAACAACACCACCACAACTTCTTGCATTACCAACAACACCACCACAACGTCTTGCATCACCAACAACACCACCACAACTTCTTGCATCACCTTCAACACCACCACAACTTCTTGCATCACCAACAACACCACCACAACTTCCTGCATTACCAACAACATCACCACAAATCTAACATCACCTTCAACACCACCACAACTTCTTGCATCCCCTTCAACACCACCACAACTTCTTGCATCACCTTCAACACCACCACAACTTCTTGCATTACCAACAAACCACCACAACTTCTTGCATCACCTTCAGCACCACCACAACTTCTTGCATCACCAACACCACCACCACAACTTCTTGCATCACCTTCACACCACCACACTTCCTGCATCACCAACAAAAACCACAAACTTCTTGCATCACCTTCAATACCACCACAACTTCTTGCATCACCTTCACACCCCACCAACAACTTCTCGCATCACCTACAACACCACACAACTTCTTGCGTCACCTCAACAAAACCACAACTTCTTGCATCACCACAACCACCACAAACTTCTTGCATCACCTTCAACACACCACACTTCTTGCATCACCTACAACACCATTACAACTTCTTGCATCATTACAACACATTACAACTTCTTGCATCACCTACAACACTAACACAGCTTCTTGCATCACCTACAACACCATTACAACTTCTTGCATCACCTACAACACCACCAGAGCTTCTTGCATCACCTACACACACTTACAAATTCTTGCATCACCTACAACACCATTACAACTTCTTGCATCACCTACAACACATCCACAGATTCTTGCATCACCTACAACACATTACAAACTTCTTGCATCACCTACAACACTACCACAACTTCTTGCATCACCTACAACCCACTAACAACTTCTTGCATCACCTACAACACCATTACAACTTCTTCGCATCACCTACAACACCACCCCCACTATCACATCACCTACAACACACCAACAACTTCTCGCATCACCTACAACACCACCCCCACAACTCACATCACCTACAACACTACCCCACTACTCACATCACCTACAACACCACCACAACTTCTTGCATCACCTACAACACCACCCCCACTACTCACATCACCTACAACACCACCCCCACTACTCACATCACCTACAACACCACCACAACTGCTTGCATCACCTACAACACCATCCCCACTACTCACATCACCTACAACACTACCCCCACTACTCACACCAACTACAACACCACCCCCACTACTCACATCACCTTCAACACAACCACAACTTCCTGCATCACCAACAACACCACCACAACTTCTTGCATTATCAACAACACCACCACAACTTCTTGCATTACCAACAACACCACCACAACGTCTTGCATCACCAACAACACCACCACAACTTCTTGCATCACCTTCAACACCACCACAACTTCTTGCATCACCAACAACACCACCACAACTTCCTGCATTACCAACAACATCACCACAAAATCTAACATCACCTTCAACACCACCACAACTTCTTGCATCACCTTCAACACCACCACAACTTCTTGCATCACCTTCAACACCACCACAACTTCTTGCATTACCAACAACACCACCACAACTTCTTGCATCACCTTCAGCACCACCACAACTTCTTGCATCACCAACACCACCACCACAACTTCTTGCATCACCTTCAACACCACCACAACTTCCTGCATCACCAACAAAAAACCACCAAACTTCTTGCATCACCTACAACACCACCCCCACTACTCACATCACCTACAACACCACCACAACTTCTAACATCACCTACAACACCACCACAACTTATTGCATCACCTACAACACCACCCCCACTACTCACATCACCTACAACACCACCACAACTTCTAACATCACCTACAACACCACCACAACTTCTTGCATCACCTACAACACCACCCTCACTACTCACATCACCTACAACACCACCACAACTTATCACATCGCCTACAACACCACCCCCACTACTCCCATCACTTACAACACCACCCCTACTACTCACATCACCTACAACACCACCCCCATTGCTTGCATCACCTACAGGCTAAAACACCACCCCCACTTCTCACATCACCTACAACACCACCCCCACTTCTCACATCACCTACAACATGAACATTACCAGTAGTAACATTAGGAATCATTTAAAATTTGGTGGCTAATAAACTTCCAGGTGAAAGTCACAGGAGAGTAGTTGTTAAAATTCACGTGAGAAATAAAATACTAAGTCTTGTTTACTTTGCAAATATAAAGAATACATTTTTGATTTCTGTCTTTGATGGAACATGTTTCAAAACACTTCTGTCTTTATTTAAAGAGAAATCCTATAGTTTTTTTCCTTTCATAGAATTTTTTTAAATTCACATATATGATAGGAAAATTTGTGCTGAAAACAATGAACAAATAAAAACAATAGGTCACCAGGCTTGTTTTTGTGAAAAATTGTTTTGAACACACCCACTGTTGCTGAAACTGCCAGCGATTTTTCAACATTTTCATAATTTTCTGCTTTTTTATAAATACCAACCAAAATATACATCCAGGCAGCACAATACGGTTTTTTTTCTTTTTACAGATTTTATTATATACTTATTTGATATCATAGTCATATTTGTAATACTCTATCCTTACAATAATGGGTACAAATGAAAAAAAATATTGTTTCATACTTACTTTTGTGAACTTTTTTCAATGAAAAATACCCATAGTGAAGAATATTTTTTTTAATTTTGAAAAAACTCTTTCATAGAATTTTTTCTTTTTCTTCTTGTGTATAGATAATTGTATTGTGAGCATAAAAATGGCTAAAAATGTATGGGTCACCAGGCTAAATTTTATGTTAAGACCGCTAGAATACAACACCCGTTCGGACGGAAATGGCGCGAACTTGGCCAAATTGATTACATGTACATTGTATGTCTGCTAAAAGTTTAAAAAAAGTTTTAAAAATTCTTAATTCTTTCTATAATTGAATACTAAATAATCTGAAAGGTGATATTGTCTTATCAGTACTAAGTCAATTATCTTACATTATATGAACAACACTGTCTTTGTACTAAAATGCGATGTGAAAACACAACCACAAAATAGCAAGATACCTGTCAGGCATGATACTTGTCAATACAAAATAAACCAGTATCAACATTTGATTACTGATATAACTTATCAAAAATGTCATTTCATTCAAAATTCCTCATATTTAAGATTGTCTGTAACATGTTTCAACAAATGTTGACTTCAGTTCAGTTTTCCATAGAAAGTGTCGGCTGCGCAGAAAGATGCGCATAAAAAACTACAGGAATTCCCTTTAAATGACCAGAACTGTTTTATCTTGTGAAAAAAATAGTATTGCACAATGACTAATCCCTCGATTAGATTCAAAATATTGTGCAATACTATTTTTTTCAAATTACAACATTATTATTTAAAACATTGCTAAATTATTGTGCAAAACTATTGTTAGTCAAGTTACAATAGACAAGTGTTGCACAATACATTTTTAGAACATGTTATATAATTCTTGTGCAAAGCTATTGTAAGTCAAGTTACAATAGTGTTGCACAATAAAATTGCATCATGTGAGATACAATATTTTTGATAAAATTTCATAAGATTTTTTTCTTCTGGAATATAATCCTAGAATTTTTACAGGACATGTATTTCATATTGTTGCATCAAAATTTACCAAAAAGTGAATTTCGGAAAAAAGTGGAGTTACAATAGTTTTGCGCCAAACCCTCGCACTGCTCTATGTAAATATCTATGTTTTGATAGAGATCCTTTTATGTTTCGTTTAACCTCAGACCAACTTATTCAAGGTCATACAGTGACTGTTGGAGAAGACAATTTTTGAAATAAATCAAAAGTACCCTTACAGAAAAGCATGACTGTAATGAATATTAAACTAATATATATAGGTAATCTGTGATGAATAGCGATGTTCATTAGAGGAAGTCATCAGATATTCATTGCATCTGACGAATATGTGGTTAACACATTATGGATGCATTCGCTGGATATTCACTAAAAGTCTTGTTTGTTACATATTAATCGCAGACACTTAGTATTTGTGATGTGTTCATTAAACATTAACTGCTAACAGTATCTGAGTCATACTGATCATTGCATATTAATTGCAGATACTTTAACAATTCTCCATGTTCTATTCATAATACCCACAGATACTTACAAATTTTCAGTGCTCATAGCATATTCGTTGCAGACGCTTTGAAAATTTCTGAGGCTTTGTTACGAGAGTTGTACATACTTAGAAAATTTAATAGATCATTGCATATTCGCTGGAGACACTTAGATTGTTTCAAGAGTTAAAACTTATGTAGAAAATATTAAGCTACAAATTTCTTAAGCTGTTCACCACATATTCGTCAGAAGCTCACCAGAGAAGAAGACTTAGGTGGTGTTCACTGCAATTCATTACATATTCGTCAGAACTATTCATTGCAGAGCTCATTTGCATGCGAAAAATTAACATGGAACGAATGTGTGATTAATAGAGCCTGTGATGAATATACAATGAACTTGCTACTAACATGCAACAAACTTTCCCTGTAGCGAATATGCTGTGAAGGATCCGTTTGTTGCATATTCGTCAGACATATTCGTTGCAGACCTAATTTGCATGCGAAAAGTTAACATGCTGTAAACATTTAACGAATGCAAAAGTTTGCATTCACTGAATGTTAACTTCATATTTGCTGCACATTCATCACACTTATTAATCGCAGGGCATTTTTTTCTGTAAGGGATGAATTTCTGTCATTTCACGAAAATTCCACATGCTGATGTTACATGTATGTTGTTTCTAGATGTAATAAAATGATTCAATGCAGATGGAGTTCAGCAGGTTAGATATGTATAACGATACATTTCTCGAGGAGGGGTGGGGGGAATGGCCATATGATATATTATGTGGCGGACACTTTTATTTTGGAAATGCTTAGCTACGAAATGATTTCTTTTCTGTGTGTTTTTATTGATTGAAGATTTGTTGTTTATATATGAGAAATAAAACTTCAATTTGTTCAGATTTTAAACAAGATAGACGTGTAAGTTAGTAGTCACAATTGAACAGAAAACGCATGCCATAGCCACAGCGCCACCACTACTGTATAGCGCCACCACTTATAAAAAATACTGGCATATTTCTTTTAAGGGAGATTTCATTACTGCTGATCTTTGCCTGTGTAAGTATCCTATAAAAAATACTGGCATATTTCTTTTAAGGGAGATTTCATTACTGCTGATCTTTGCCTGTGTAAGTATCATACATATTTAGACCATTTGCATGCGCGATAATGTTCTTATAGTACGTGTTTCTGCATCAAATCACAGCTCGAATACAGACAGATATCAAAATGTGCAATTGTGCGAATCAGGAGAAAAGCTCTTGACATCACAATTTTTAAAATATTTTAAATAATGAAATTACAGTCATCCTGTAGTAAAAGTGTTCATACACAGCACTACATCCTCCGATTTTTTAAATAAGTTTTATCAATAAAAATATAAGACAGAATGTTAACATTTATAGTTTGAAAGTGGTGATAGCTGCACCACGGAAATGTCGATAGCTCTTTTCCTTATCACCACTTTTGGTGGTGGTGCTAGGGTTTAGTAGCCGTGAAAATGGTATTCGGTCGAAATATACATAGAACATAAGTCAATTTTAATTCTTAAACTAATATTTTCTAGCATGCAGTTATGTTGTGTTCAGTTCAGTAATTGTTGTACGGAGTGAAAAAGAAGATGTACCTGCTGTTCATTTAAAAAAAATCCTTTTACAAGCAGGCCTTTTTCTCATCATTTTGGGAATGCCACCAACACCAGTATAGATATACTTTGACCTTCAAAAATGACCTTTGGGCGAGTTCATTAACCAAGGTGGATCTGGTATTCGGATCATCTCGGCTGATGATTTACGTAAGAAATAGGTATATAATCAGTCAGGGGTGTAACTGTTTCAAGTTATCGCAGTTTATAACCCATTTGAGTTATTGCTTATATTTTCATAACTTGTTTCAGTTATCATAAAATATTACAAAGCCCTCCTGTGCCAATTCCTCATTTTGAATGTGACTAATGCAATTATTTCCTGAATCCTTGAACTCTTATGTTTCCAACTATGCAGTAAAATTTTTTATGCAAAGGCTGATAAAGTTTTACGCAAAAGGTTTAAAGCTATAAAACTCTTAGCATCCAATATAAATGCTTATCAGGTCATGATCAGACTAAAAGTGAATTTGATTAACCACAGATTGCTACTTATTTCACTGTATAGGTCACTTTGTGAGAACAGCAAAAAGACTTTTTTTGAATAACTTACCTGAGTTTACTTATATTTGATAACTAATACAGGTTATAAAATGCTTGGAAAAATAACTGAAATAGGTTACATAACTTAAAACAGTTACACCCCTGACTGATAATATAAGAAATTAACCGAATTGCGATCAAAGACTGCACAGTGTATTGGTAAGTGTGATTGCCCCTGATACATGGCATGCACGCAACCTGTGGGTTCGAGCCCCAACAGAATTTCTTTTTTATTGTATTATGAATAATAATTAACAAAGTATGTATCATATTTTATTGCCTGACTTTAATATTTACTGTTTTAAATTATTTTTTCTTCATTTTTTCCCATTTGTTTTCTTTTATATTTTTTTCTCTCAAAATTTATTTCATATCAGAAAAAAAAAATTTCATTTCACAAACAAGGTTAATCCTCAGATTCGCTGGCTGGTTTCTGAATCGTCCGCAGAATCATCAACGTTAATAACGACCTTTGTGAAAAAAGCTGGACATGTACAAAGTAGTTATCAGAAAAGAAAGAAAAAGTCTTACCTTTCCGGGATTCTAAACCACACCTACACCTAATACATTGTATGCGACGTTTAGTATGTGCGATTGGTTGATGTCTTTAATATATAAAATATGTATTCAGTAAACTATAGCACCCCTTTACTTGGATTAGTTCAATATTAAAAGTCAGGCACGTGTCCAGGTGGGGGGCCAGGGGGCCCGGGTCCCCCCAGCTGGCTGCCTAGTTACGATTTTTATTACTATGGGCCCCTCAATTAACAAATTTATACACCAGCGCAATTGGCTTGATTTGACAGCAATACACAGGCTAAAGAGCCATAAAACCGTGTCCGGTAGTGGAAATTAGCCCCAGGCATGTCACAGGTAAAAGTTTATCTGTGCATGCTTCATTGATCGCTTGATCGGTACTTGACTGGGTAGTGGAGAAACTATTGTTTTTTACTCTTTGGAAGTGTTATAAAATGATCAGAACATTGTTGGTTTTGTCAGGAAGGTCTAATACGGGGAGTAGAAACTCCGTATAAATCAATACATTTATCTGTACTATGCTGTCGTCCATACCTGTAAATATCGACCAGTCGTTAGCGATCGATATTTTGTTTTCGCCACTATCGATTAGCGCGTAATTAGCATATTACCTCATGTTAATCATGGAGCTATAACACTTATTGTTCAAAGGGTTTACCAGTCACATGTTAAGTGGCGATAATTAGATGATCAGAGATTGATCTAAAGGGATTCTGAAGCAAAAACAGCATGCGACTGCATGTGGTGATATGCTTAATTATTATTAATTAACTCGAGCTCACTTCCCTGAAGAAATATTTTACCACGTAACTTCAAACCTTTATCAAAGGGCCGATTTTTGTTGGATTTGAATAAAAAAAATGGAAAATAACAGAAAGCTGACACTTTTCTTAATCTTATAGAGCCATAATTATAATTATTGTTTATAATGTCAGATTTCTACATACAGAAACAAACATTCTTCTTGAACGTAGGGAATGTTTCAAACGAAATTGTTGTTTAAACTCCAAAAATTAGTTTAATAAATTTAATCTTAAAACTGATGTGTGAAAAATACAATGTATTTAAATTAAAATAACAATATTTTTTTTTAAAAAAGGCCGACAACGAAGTTACATTTAGTATTCCGAACTTTTAGATAAAACTGCAGAAAATCATCTAGGTTTAACACGCATTTAAATGGTGAAGAACAGAGCAATATCATAAACAAATATTTTCAGGCAACAGTTTACAGTTTTGACTTGCTATTTTCATTAAAATATGTCCTAATTTTTTTATTCTAAATACTCTGAATCAACAAGGCAAATATCATGTAAAAAACGACATCTTTTTCTCTGGGTAAGACAAGTCTAGATTTAGCCATTTTCACAGGGCGAAAAGTAACATTAATGTAGATATTTTCCATTTAAAAACAGATGCAGGCAATAATTTCATGGCAGAACTTTTGTTTTCAACAAAAAATTCAACAAATGCTTTCCCAGATTTTCACTGAAAGGACGAGTTAAACTGTAAGGCGTAAGTGTTTGAGTAATAGCAGAATAACCTACGGCATACGCTTCGATTGGACGACAGCATCAGATAAGGTAAATGCCTGTTTCCAGTCCCGTATCAGTTGTTCCAGGTTTTGTTAAGTAAATCTTAAAATGAATCTGAAAATTGAAACATTATGATGGTTGTATTTTGTTTCTACATTAAGGCACATTCCCCAAATTTATTAAATTGATCTTTTTATTTTACAACAATTATGAATTTGAAACTACTGTATCAATTTTACTCTTTTGGGTCCAATAACCTTACTTAAAAACTCTCATAGTTTTAAAAGCAGTCTCTCAGTAAATCTCACAAAACGCATCTAAAACTCGTTACTTATGAGGGGTTTTATACATAAAAATATCACTTAATATGTGCTGTGATGTTATAGTTTGTACAGTCAAAGAAGTATAAAATACACATCTATTTATTTTTATAGATCTTTGGTACAGTTAAGAGTTCATTGTCATTTGAAATCTACGATGTAAATAGTAATTGTCATAATACTTCGTTTGTTTTGTTGGAAATCTAAAAACATTTGGCCATTTTGCAAATAGGATACCCTTAATAATTAGACTAGCCACTAGACTGATAATTACGACATTTCTATGATTTTTTTTTCTTTTTTATGTTCATAGAGACAAAAGCCAGTCTATTCTAGAGATTTTCTAAGAGGACTGATGTTAAAATTGTAATATTGGACATAGTATATAGACTGGCTCAGTTCACTACATGAAATCATAAAAATGGGGGAAAAATTATCATAGTCTAGGAGCTAGTCTTCTTAATAACCATCTTAAAACTTCAACATTTTTTTCAACTGGGTATCATACAGAAAAATAAGTCCATACACTGTGACTGTACAATCATACATACATTGAAAAAGGCTTGATGAAATGATTAAAAAGTAGACTTTTCCTTAAATATATGATACATTCATGCATCCTTAAAGGTGTTTCAGGTAGCAGGAAAATGCATCTATTCATGTGCCATATTAAAAAATAATCGCAATATTTAACGTGAGCGTTTGACTCAAAAATGTCAAATGTAAAAAAAACACGTAAAATGCTCAGTAAATACACCAGATGTATTCATTTTTGATACAGTATCGTATAGTCATATCTTCCTACAATAACCAGTTCCAATTCCAAGACTTAATTTGTTATATTTAAAGAATTACTCGTGTTTAAAGATGGTAAGGGGTTTCAAAACGGCACTCACATGGCACAGGTGTGTATTTTTTTGACGCTCACCAAGTACGGCTAGAGAAAGGTCTTCAGAAATGTGGAGAAATCGTCAGCTCTAAGGCAACTACAACGGAAAAGAGATGAATCGGACTGGTTAGTTATGTGTGGTAGAGATAACACCACCAAGACAGTCTGATGTTGGATTAAACAGTAGTTAATGGAACTAGTCATCACGTCTCATGTCTGCTATTAAATCGGAATGACTCATCAATTCATGAGAGAGCCAAACAAGAACTCATTAATTGATAAATTCCTTGAATTAATAAGATATTAAAATATGAGCGTCTTTTGAACCTAACAGACATTTTAACAAAATTCTTTAATGGCTGATATATGCCATTCCGTCTTTCCGCTAATTTTGGGCGCCGATTTATAACGTAAATATCGACTTTTCGCTCAGCGCCCCCACTAATTATCATGTTTTCAATCCACGCTCCCGCCCTTTCTTATTCCTAGTATTTTCTCTATGGAGAATCGCAGACCAAAAGTTTAGATTTAATATGTAAATCGTTGGGGGGGGGAGTCGAGCGAAAACTGGCTGATCAGCGGGCTCCAAGCAAGGAGTTGAGGTTTGAAAGGCATAACATTGGTGGGCACCCGGGCACCCAGCCGCTTTACATCTTGAATCTCACTCAACGCCAGCACCCCCGTCCCCCCCCCCCCCACATAATCGTGTTTTCGCTCCGCACATGTTATCGAATTTTTGCTCGCTAAACACTTCGCGTTTAACTTTTTTTAATTCTCGTGGGTCGCGTGGCGAATTGATGAAATGGTATAAATCAGCCACCGTAAAAATCTTCCATTTCTCTGTTATGAGTGTTTACTGAATCTTAAATCTAATAATACAAGTAAAATATTGTTCGTAAGAAGTTCAACATTTATTATACATTCAATGTAGGCGTATGGTAAGTTGTTAAAATTAAAATAAAGAAAAGAATAGAAAACTTGTCAGTCCGTTATAAATGAGTTTTACTAACTCTATAATCAAACATTTATTCCACACCCCAACAAAAAGTATCGATCTGGCTCTATATATATATATATATATTTCATACGGATGCTCATAGCATTATACTGGTACTCAAAAACGTTGAGATTGACCTGAAATATTGTTTAGGAACGGCGTTTAACAAAACGCATACGCACGCACAAACGCACGCAAGCACAGACATATCTTCTTGCAAACCTTACCGTCCACTGATCCCACTGAGAATGTTTTGAAGCACGTTTTTCATTTTTCAACGAAATCCTAGGACATATCAAATTTCAGCATTTATCAGTTTTCAACAAGCTTTTTCATAAAAAATAATGTTAAAATATTGTCGCCGTAAGTTTCAACATAAAAAGGTCGACTTCTAGAGTCAGTTTTTTAACGGTATAAAGATTTATGATCATATATACAGACACAACACTGAGAGTAAACAACAACAAGGTCTACATTTCTGAAGACTTTTCTCTAGCTGTACTTGTTGAGCGCCAAAAAAAATAACACCTGTGCCATGTGAGTGCCGTTTTGAAACCCCATACCATCTTTAAACATGAGTCATTCTTTAAATATAACAAATTAAGTCTTGAAATTTGAACTGGTTATTGTAGGAAGACATGACTATATGATACTGTATCAAAAATGAATACATTTGGAGTATTTACTGTGTATTTTACGTGTTTTTTTGACATTTGACATTTTTGAGTCAAACGTTCACGTTTAACTCGCCGTAGTTTGTTTATTTCAAGATGAAATGTTGTGACACTCACAGAACATAGTCATCAATTATTCACCAAGGCGCAGATATCTTTCATTTTACAAAAAAAATTTGAATTACCGGAGATAAAATAAGAAATACTTACACCACCGCTCCTCCAAAATCGCTTATCGAGCGCTGTATGTGTGAGTGCCACCTGTACTTGGGAGCGCCGGTACCAGGGTGTGAGTTAGGGAACAAGAAATGTCTTTAAAAAGACAAATGGCGTAGAGGTAATAATGTTTGGCGCATGAAAAGTTCAGAATTAAACAGGATACATGACTTGTACAGATAGAAAATATTTGGATATGCATATACGAACACATTATTCATTTGCAAATATTCCAACTAAGCAGCAAATTTAAATGATCAAGATGTATCCTTTCAGTGATAAAAGGTCAAAATGATTTGACGTCCTGGGCTGATTCTGAAATAATTTCATGTTGGGTCAGAATCCCCCATAAGTAACCCACTAGCACAATATGTCGACCAGCGTACAATTAGTTGGACTGAAAAAGGCTAAAGCAGTTGCAATGAAAATAAAACCCTAGCTTTTAAATCACCAGTGGACCCCATAACTCTAATTACTTGATCAAGTTCTCAGTTTAAAAAAAAACAAAAACTTAAAGCAAAAAATCAAATATTTGCAGATTGGGATACCTTCAATAAATGTTGAAATCTTTTTTATTTGGGTAAAGTAATAGGTAAATACTTACATAATATATGATGGAATAGTGATTTTTAAATCTAATTTGCACATTGTTGTTGTTTGCATAGTCAATATTTTCATGAAATTTAAAAATTTTCAGCTGCCCTACTGGCCATCATTGGTGTTGTTATTGTTTTTGTCTGCACTTGCCAGAGCGAGGCTCCAGTGGGGAAAGACTCCTGGTGTCAAATTATGTAGGGAATATAAGTTTCGTGAAATAATAACAAATAATTGTTAAATTTCTGCTTTATTTTCATGAAGAGCATGAATTTGCCGTGTGTGCGAACCGCGTACAGTTCGACACCGGGTACACTGACTCTACAGTTACAACCAGCCACCACTCATTTATCCATAAGCGCTGCGAGGTACGCAACGGGGGAAGAAGTTTACTTTCGATTTCTCTAGCGGTGATAAATTACTATAAACTTTAAGTTAGAATATATCATTGTAGTTTAGGGTATCAAAACTACTAAATATGTTCCATTTAATATGTGCCTTCTGATAATCAATGTCATTTAAGACTTAATAAATGGTTTATCTTCTCAGCGCGCACCTGTTCCGTGTCCCGATTACTACAGAATCTAGATCAAAAGCCATGTTACTCAGCTAACGCCGAAAAAAAGCCCTAACAAGAAAAGGTTTCAGTTTTTGAGAGCTAGTACAAATTATCACAAGTTATGGTTCAACAAGGAAGCACCTAGCTGTTTCAGATCATGTGAAAGATTGGATTGTTCATTGACAACAATTTTTAGACACTTTCTTCTTGAGGATTTTTTTGAAATTAAAATGTCTGGAGTATCAAAATATAGCAAAATAACTTTTGCAAACCAACATTATTGACAAGAGCTGAAATTCCAGTTTAGGGGCTCTGAATAATGAGAAAAGGGCATAAATACATCAGTGTTTTCTAGACAAATCCAATATTGGGCAGGGTATTGGAGCACAGTAGCTAAAATATTGAACACACTAGGCTTTTGTTATGAATATATTGCATGCAAATTTTTGGCAAGGTTTAATTTTGTTTGCTGGTTTTCTATAATGCACTTGTTCATCTTTCAATTTGGACAGTACCATTCACTGTTAAAAGGGATGCATACAAAAAAGATACTGGCTGAATAGCGAACAGTGTAGATCATGATCAGACTGCATGGATGTGCAGGCTGATCATGATCTACACTGGTCACAAAGAAAGAATCAATCGTGTCCAGCATGATAAGGGTTAAAATCATTGACCTGGATGTCGCATCCCAGAGGGTTGCAAGTTCAAGCACCACTGGGGTCATTAAAGTAACTCAACATAACAAGCCCAGATCTAGAGCTTGTGCTCCCCCACCTTCCACGTTGGCTGAGAAGTGATCTATACTCATCAAAGTTGCATCAAACTATTTTGGCAAAGAAAAAAACAGTTTCTAAAATTTTAGATACAAAACGCACCAGAGGCCACCATTTTAATGGTGTAACGATATATCAAAATTCACTGTATCACGATACATTAGTCTGGTGATACGCGTATCGTATCATAGGCCCCTTTCGCGATACAGAAACGATACAGTGAAAAGTAGAAACATTGAATGAAAACTTTCATATAATCAGTGTTACAGATAGTAACTAAACAAATGTATCATTTATAACAGTTTCTTTGACTATAAAGCAAAGTTCAAATACTTTCCAAGTGTTGGAACATTGCTTCTTTTTCATTTCGTCAAATGAATGCTGACTTACAATACAATACTCAATTTGTATTGTGATACGTACCGTATCGTTGCATCTGTATCCCGATATGTATCGTTACACCGCTACACCATTTCATACCTATATTTCAAAATTTTCTAGGGGGAGAGCCCCCTGACCCCTCTAAAATGAGGGGAGTACCCCTCCAATACCTCAAATTTTAGACAAAAATTGGACTAGAGTCCAATGAGGGGAGTACCCCTACATTACCTCAAAATTTAGACCATAAAATGCACCAGAGGCTACCATTTCATATCTGCATATCAAAAACTTTCAGGGAGGAGACCCCACTCTCCCCCCCAACCCCAATACGGACAGAGACCCCTCTCCTGTACCTACCCCTCCAGCGCTATGCACAATGCCGATGACGCCTTTGTTCTAAACTGTTGTGGCTCCCACCCCCACCCCCACCCCCCAGGCCCCACTCAATCAAATATTTCTGCCAATTCTGGAGCCGGGACTGGCATAACACAATGAATGGACAGGTATCATTTAGTCAACTTGTCCCCGATTTGGTCATTTTCTCCCCCAAAATTGGTCATTTGGTCCCCCTCATGATAAAATTTGGTAAACTCATCCCCATTTTGGTCAACTCGACCCCCTTTTGGTCAATTTGTCCCCCTTTTGCTAACTTTGTCCCCCTAAATATATCCGGCATTTTTGCTTTTTTTATATCTTTGTCTTTGAAAATTGGCATTTAAAATCATCGTGAGTTTTAACTTTCTTCACCGACGAGCTATAAAATAAATTAGTGTAAAACAAAATTGGCCTTTAAGTATCAATCATAAAGACATAATTCGGTGGCGGGCTGTGCGCGGGAGACCCTTAAAAAAATTGGAAACACAAGAGTTTTATACACTGGCAGCTTGTTAAACCTGATTTATAATATCATCTAAAGAAGACTGACACACCAGTTGACAAGAATTTTGTCCAACAGAGATATTGAGTTAATTTAAAATGTATTTTATTTATTTTAAATTTTTGCGCTTTCTGAACTTGTCAATATTATGTTCTGTAGCCCAGCACAAAGTTGAACATACCTGCCAAAGGAACCAGGAGCCTTGTCTAATCAGTGATCCGCTTTCATTCCGGATTCAGCAGGCAAGGGCGTAGCGCCCATTACGCAGTTTACGCAACTGCGTAATACTTTTTTGGCTGACTTGACTTTTTGAAATATGAAATATTGAAGAGCATGTTTTTTTTTTAAAAAATCAAGTTCATATCCAATGTATTTCATTTACTACACGTATAAATTTATAAACATGATATGGTGTAAACGGGTTTGAACTTAGTGCAAGAGTACTGGGTACCGAAAGTAACCTAAATCAATAATCTGGGTCAGTTTTGACACCTGCCAAAATGTCACATTTAACTCCGTCTATACCGATGACGTCACTCCTACGTAGCACTAACTTATCGTTTACATGTATGTGTAGCGATTCGGTTCTGGTCACTATTTAGAGTACAGCATTATATTAATATAATACACGTACGAGTACGCAAATATCTAACTGATTTTTTTTTCATACTTTGTAATTTCTGTAAAAATTACAGATTATATATGTGATAAATATATATCTATATACATGTATATATATTACAAAGGCATTTTTGAGCTCTATATAGATCTCTCTATATATATTTTTAATAGAGATGAGCTCCAGAAAACCTCCTCGACCTCTTCCTGGACAAAAGTCCATTTTTCAGTGTTTTAAAACCCCAAATTCTACTCCAGATGATAGTGAAAGTTCATCAACTGTTCCTGCTGATAATTCTCAGTCATTTTCGGATGACAACACAAAATCTTCTCCCAAAGAGTCCACATCTTCCCCAAAACAATTTCAGGCAGATCACTGCCAGAATGATGGGTACTCAGCGGTTTGCTCCCTGGGTGCGCGGTTTCTAGACATTGGAACCATTGATGTCACAAAAAGACTCCGGATGTCTGATTCCATGAAAATGTCGACTTTAATATCAAGGTTTGAGCCTTCGCGGAGTTGGGTAAAGCCTAAAAGCACTCACAGCAAAAGCGGGGCAGCTAGGCGTGTACCTGACCTAGTGTTTGATACTGAAAACTACCCGTATTTAAAGTATAGTCCTTCAGTCAATGGTGTTTTTTGTGCACATATTTTTCTTTGTTTTTTTTTGTTTTGTCTTTAATTCATCTGAAAACACTCTCGTTGCTAAGCCCCTTGTAGACTGGAGCAATGAGTCTAGGATTATAGGGATGCATAAAAAATCACCTGATCCGTGACAGTAATGTAATGACTAAAGCTGACAAATTCATGAAAATATGTCAAAATCAAGAAAAAAGTGTTGTTGAGTTTGGCTCGAACGCTTACAGTAACAAAGTCGATAAAAATAAGAAAGCCTTGACATCTATTGTTAAAACAATAGTTTTGCTGGGAAAACAAAACATAGCCTTTCGTGGCAAAACAGAAGAAAAAAGTAACTTCAGAGCTTTGATAAATTATCGCGCTGAAGTAGACAGTGATTTGCACGACCATCTAGCAAATTCTCCCAAACATGCACAGTATTTAAGCCCCTCTATTCAAAACGAATTCATACATATATGCGGCAATCAGATTTCGGACTCTATCGTGCACCGTTGCCAAGATGCGAGGTACTTTTCTATTCTTGCAGATGAATCTGCTGATGTCAGCAATACAGAACAGTTTGCTTTTTGTCTGCGTTATATTGAACGTCAGAGTTCCGGGAAGCATGTGCTCCACGAGGATTTTCTTTCATTTGTTCAGACAACAGAAACAACAGGTGAAACACTACACCAGTTGCTACTAGATGAAATACACAAACACAACCTGAACCCAAACTTTATCGTTGGACAAGGTTACGACGGTGCTGGGAACATGTCCGGTTGTCACCGTTGAGTGCAGGCAAGATTTTCTGCAGAATTTCCAAACGCAAAGTATATTCACTGTCGCAACCACCGTCTAAACTTAGCAATATGTCATGCTTGCAGGGTAGCGTTTGTGCAGTCGATGTTTACCGTTGTTGGGGATGTATTGTTTTTTATCACAAGTTCTCCGAAACGTCTCGGAGTTCATAGCTCTCATAACGATGACGGAGAAGCCTTAAAGAAGTTCTGCCCAACACGGTGGTCTCAGCACTCGGAAAGCATCACTGCTTTCTATACCCACTTCAAGTCAATTCTAGAAACACTTACTGACCTTCAAGTTGGCAAGGACACCAAAACTATGTCCACAGCGTCAAGCCTTCAAAAGGCTGTCCTGTCTTTTGACTTTGTTGTCGCTTTGTGTTGCGTCAGCGGTCCCTTAGATACATTGAATCCTTTGACGGATTCAATGCAAGACCCTCAATGTGACTTGGTCAAAGCAGCACAGCATGCTAAAGTTCTTCATGGGTTGCTATATGCGTTTCATAAAATGCACCAGAATGCGTCTTTTCATGTTCTGTTTTTCAAAATTTTCCCGGGGGAGGTCCCGGACCCCCACCGGTGGGAGGGGGAGACCCCCTCCCACACTCTCCCCCCTCGGCACTTCGTGCCTCGTACTGCGTACATTTTTCAAAATCCTGGCTACGCCCCTGCAGCAGGTATCACGTGAGGTGTGACGTGATTGAAAATGGAAGCTGTAGTAAAGTTCACTTCGGCAACGAAAATAAACGAAGCATTGCAGAACTTATAGATCCGCTAGTGGTACATTACCGTGGTTTGTGAGTACATTTCGATGGTATTCTAAATAGCATCATTCATTTCCCTTTTTTCGCGTGCCGTTCACGAGTTTTATAGGTGAATTTGTATAATACGATTTTCCGGGTGTCAGACGTTTCACCCCCAAGACTGTTCCTCCCAAGACTTTTCACCCCCAAATTGGGAGTGAAAAGTCTGGTGTTTTATAGCATATGAAGACTTTTCACCCCCTATTTGTTTTTATTAGTAAATATGATTATAATGTTATTTTTGGGGGGAAATGTAAAATTATGTTTCATGATTAGGTTAATACATTTAAAAAAGGATATTTTATTCTATGTTGTTTATTAGTAGAGATGGCCAAAAACTTTAAAAATAAGTTATTTACAAGGTTATCTTTTAATCCATTTGTTTGTTCAATGATTGAAAATGTGACTTTGATGATTAAAGGTACTTTTGATATTAGTTACAAAATTAAAAAAAAATAGTTTAATCCCTTTCTTTGATGTTCAGTGATTGAAAAAATAAAAGTACTTTTGATAATAATAACTACAAAGTAAATTATTATTATGATTATTCAATAAAATTAGGTTCATTTGATGTTTCTGTCTGAGACTCAACAACGCCAGATAGTATATTATATAAAGTGAAGCATTGTTCCCTCTATGTTTTCGACTAGTAAGGTGGAAAATATTGGCTTAATGCGTGCATGTATAATGGAGAAAAGTTTTTATTAGTAAATATGATTATAATGTTATTTTTGGGGGGAAATGTAAAATTATGTTTCATGATTAGGTTAATACATTTAAAAAAGGATATTTTATTCTATGTTGTTTATAAGTAGAGATGGCCAAAAACTTTAAAAATAAGTTATTTACAAGGTTATCTTTTAATCCATTTGTTTGTTCAATGATTGAAAATGTGACTTTGATGATTAAAGGTACTTTTGATATTAGTTACAAAATTAAAAAAAAATAGTTTAATCCCTTTCTTTGATGTTCAGTGATTGAAAAAATAAAAGTACTTTTGATAATAATAACTACAAAGTAAATTATTATTATGATTATTCAATAAAATTAGGTTCATTTGATGTTTCTGTCTGAGACTCAACAAGGCCAGATAGTATATTATATATAGTGAAGCATTGTTCCCTCTATGTTTTCGACTAGTAAGGTGGAAAATATTGGCTTAATGCGTGCATGTATAATGGAGAAAAGTAATTTTAATAAAATTTATTCGAACACTGCTGAATTTTACTAAACTTCTTAAACCTACAAAATTTACATGATACATTTATTTTGTTGGTTAAAAAATAAAAGTGTGAATGTCAGTTATTTTTCTTAATGAAACTCAAAGTTTCATTATTTTGAACTCTTAATAGGTGTTGTAATTTAATCAACACCTTTTGATTGACAAGAACTTGAGTTGGGAAAGTGACTCACTAATTTTGTGCTAGAGAAAATATTTTTGCCGTAACATTTACGAGTGTAATACCTCGATAATTACTGGTATTTGAAACATCACCTTTTTTATGAATAGGTATAATTACACCTTGTGTCCATGATTCAGATTCAAAAATTCTATTAAATACAGAAACTAGGTACGGTGTTATAAAAACATTCGAATCAATAAAGAAATCTGAAACATTATTATTTAAATCACAGCTCTGATGTCTTTGAAGGGAGCTAATAGTTTTTGAAATTTCCTCAACAGTAAACGGACAATCTAAGTCAGCAATACGTAATGTACTTTGGCGTTCATCGGCCTCATCATCATTTGGTATAAAATGCCCATGTGGCGTATTTGAAATATTCTTAAAATGATCTAAAAAATCGTCCAGGGTTACTCCATCTGTACATTGCTTTTCATTTTTTCGAAATTTATTTATATACTTCCAAAATTTGTGAGGATTCTTTTTACTCATAACAGACAATTTGCTTCTCTCACTGGAAAAAAATCTTAATCTAGCTTTTCGTTGAATTGTACAATATTCCTTGCGACTAGAAAGAAACTGTGCCTTATTTTCATCATTTGGATTAAGGCAAAAAGATCTCTTATCACTAAGAAATGTCGATTTTGCACGTTTACACAAATCATCGAACCATAAAGACTTTTTAAGTTTAGGTTTTTTACGTGCATGACTAAAATGTTTTACCATGTATCTTAAAAGAAATATCATTATCACATGAAAAATGTGCTGGAATGTCAGACAAGCTGTCCTGATCATCAAAGGGCATTGACACATAACGGTCGAGATTAATGTTTTCAATGTAGTCTGCACGTTGACCCACTCGGGAGTTAAGGTCACCTGTCAAATAAACTTCAACATACATAAATAACATCAGAGAACAGAATGTATTACATATATTAACATAAAACATATTGAATGTTGCCACTCAATACTGAGTTACCTGAGACTATTATATCTTTATAATTATATAAAAATATATCATAAAAATAAATTCCACAACATATTGCACTTATAAATACCTTTTTTACATGTTAATTATCACAGTTGGGCTAATATTATTATACTAAAAGATAAACATATACCCATCTAATTCTGTTTCCTAGATAATATTTACATCTACTATTGTAATCTAAATCTACTCATATATTTTATTTATATTATATAATTAAAACTTGAATCCATTTGAATAACATAGAAAAAATATCATTAAGAAGTCACAACAAACTGGTATTAATAAAGATAACTTTACTAAGTTGACTACATGTATGAGCCCCTAAACTCAGTGTACATTTTATAGAATTATGGTCCGTAAAGTAACAAATTATCTTCATAAATGCCCTAATAACCTAAACAAAATAAAAAAATTATTTTGAATATCAAATAACAAAATATTTTACAATATTTTCAGTATATTAAAAATTGGGGGTGAAAAGTCTAGGGTTTGTAAAATTGGGGGTGAAAAGTCTTGGGAGGAAATGTCTTGGGGGTGAAATGTCTAGGGGAGGAAAAGTCTTGGGGGTGAAACGTCTGGAATTCCGATTTTCCGGTGAACGCGATCTTGTTGGAGTAGACGCTTTTGATAAAATAGTGCAAGTTTCTCAGCTCACTCACAGGGATCCGTCACGTCCTATGATTAGAGGGGAAAAAATTTTATTATAGAGGGGAATTATTTTTCTAAATGTTTTTTTTCGGCGACGCCGTCTCAGGGGTGTGGAATTCCTATGTCCGACTTGTCCGACTCGGGACTTTTTGACGGCGGACAAGTGAGTTTTCGCATTCCGTTTGTCCGCGGACAAGCACAAATTTTCTGGTTTGAAATGAAAAAAGGAAAGAATAATTTAGGAACACTGAACAGTACTTCAAGTTTATGGAGTTAATAAAAGAATTTGATGTACGAAACGGATGTTTCACCCACCAAGGGCCTCTCGATTTCTCCAGTTTTGGGAAAACCATACTGTGTCTAAATTTAGCAGCTCTTTCTCTGCGTTCTAACTTCTGATTGGTTCCCTGTCATGATCTCGCGTGATTTTTGCACACGGTAACTTGTCGAATAGAAACCGGAAACGTAAACAATTATCACAATGTTTTTGACAAATTCGTTACAACTTCGTGTGCCAACAGAAATTGAAGTAAATAGTCAAAGCACAAAGAGCTCGCTAGTACAAGTCAGGAAGTTTCATGTTTGTTTTTCTAACAGCCAGAAAGTGTCATGCTTTCTCACATGGGTTCACATGGCATGATGAGCAGTCTTTAGGTATTTCTGTTGAATGTTCGACGGCCTCGCGGACGAACACAAGCTAAAGTGTCGAAAACTTATTTTTTGAAACAGCTACAGTATTACACTTTGTTATGTTCGCTTTTGTTACTACTTGTAGATTATTGTCCAAAATAAAGAATTATTTGCATGCTAAAATGTTGAAAATCCGGGCAAGTAAGTTTTGACTGCGGACAAGTACATTTTTAAGTCTCATTTGTCCGTGGACAAGTGAAAAATATTGGGATTTCCACACCCCTGCGTCTAAATTCGTTTTCGTTACCTATGCCACGTGACTTCAGTTTGCAAATCAAACTACTTGATAACGCATTGTATTGAACTACCACGTGACCAGATTTTCCATGAGAGAACGGAAGTGTGAAGGTCAAGGTCATTACGGAAAGTTGCTTGGAAAGGGTCGTTCTTCGGAAAATATTACTGTCTAAAAATCAAAAATTTAAGTGTAGGGATTCGATTTCAAAATAAAAGATATTCGGAAATTAGTGGAAAATAGTTCTTATAAAAGTTTGTGAACAGTACAAAGTTGTGTGTATTATTTCAAGTTGAGATTACGCTGGATTTGTATTTGGACTAAAAAATTTCTCAAACTCTGATGGCCGAAATGGCCGAGACAAATCAGTTGTCTTTGCAAATGAAAACATTGAAACGAGCACAAGAATTGTCTCGTGTTAAAGCTGGGAAAGCCAGCGAAACACCGGGAAATCCGGAAAACGGCGAAATGCCTACCACGGACTGCGAAATGCAGCAAAATAATGAATTGGACAACGTGGGAAATCCCGGCTCGCCAGAACGAGGCTCAGAGCACGAGGCTGGGCCGTCACGGTATTTAGACATGACCGGAAGCGGCGATTTGTGGGGAAAGATCTCCAATATGGAGGAAAGTTTCCGGAAAAGGGAAGAGGCACAAACGGAAATACTGGCAAACATTGTGTTAAATGTCGCGAAAATGCAGCAGACACTTGACAAGGAGAAAAATCAATCTCCTGATGCTGGCGAATTAATAAATGCTAATGAGGAAGACGAGTTGGACGGCTTATTAAACGGAGGGACACACGATGTTTCCGAGGATATGAGTTCCGATTTTTTGTCGGATCTGGTGAATGACTATGAAAAGAAAACGGTTTTTGGTCCATGCGTAAATGAAACTCTTGGGAAATTAGTATCAAATGCAGTAGATAACGGTATGTCGGAGGAGGACGATAAAAAACTATGTGAAAAGTACTTAGTACCAGAAAACTGCCAAGTGTTGAGAGTTCCAAAAGTTAACCGGGAGCTTTGGAATGCTTTCAAATTAAAGCGTGCTGCGGATTTGGCACTTCAGACCTCTCAAAAATATCTGAGTTTGGCAATGGTGCCCGTAATCAAGTCCATCGAAGTGTTGATGGAAAAAGGGGACGTCCAACAGGTGAAAGATCTAACTAAAGACACCTTCAGATTGTTGTCACAAGGGCTTAACGTTACAAATAGAAAACGGCGAGCCCTTATTAGGCCGGCCATCCCAGCAAAGTATCAGAAGGTGTGTGAGGGGGAAGGGCCAACGTCTGAATTTCTGTTTGGGGAAGATCTAGATCAAAAGGTTGAAAATTGCGAAAAAGAGGAGCGGAGATCCCAAAAGCTAGGGGGGCATCAAGGCAATCACAAATCAACCTCTTTTTTAGGGCAACGCAACCAGAAAGGGAACAGATACCACCCGTATCCCCACAAACAGATGTATCATCAAGGAAAACAATATCCGACTTTGGGTCGAAACAGCAATCGGGGGAAATCCCCAGCTCAAAGAGGACAATATTACAGGAAGAAATAACTGTAAGTAAAACATTACCCATACAAAATACCCCAGATAATTTTTATGGTGGTAAAATTTCTCAATTTGTGGAAAACTGGTATGAAATTTCGACTGATCCTTGGATAATAAATACAGTGTCTGGGTACAAAATCGATTTAGAGTCGAAGCCGTTGCAATATTTTATACCTCAACAAATACAATTTACTAATCTTGAAAAAGAAACAGTAACTGCCGAAATTAAAAAATTTCTAGATAGGAATATCATTGAGGAGGTTATTACACGGCTACTAAACGCTAGCGCCACCACCAAATTGTGGTGATAACGAAAAGAGCTATCGACATTTCCGTGGTGCAGCTATCGCCCGTTTCTACTTGTAAACATGTGAGTAAAATTTATATTTTATCTTCTATTTTTATTGATAGAACTTTTTTCGAAAATCAGAGAATGTAGTTCCGTGTAACAACACTTTTACTACAGGTTGGCTGTGATTTCATTAAAATAATATGCAAATTGTGGTGTCAGGAGCTTTTCTCCCGAATCTGACAGTGGCAAATTTTCATATCGGCCAGTATTCGAACACCATTCTGATGTATAGACACACTGTAAGAACATACCTGCGCATGCAAATGGTGTAGAAATGATAAATAACTATATAAGCACACACCATGAATAATAGAATCACAGGTTAGAAGAAATATACCAGGATTTTTAAAAGTGGTGGCGCTATAACTCTAGTGATGGCGCTATACAGTAGTGGTGGCGCTGTTACGGCATACAATAATACGAACTGCTAACGCATCCGGAACAAAACAAACACCAACATTCTCTAACTGATAATTTTCCTGCAAGGAATTATGTTATTAAAGAAAGAAAAACACGATCATAGTTTATTTACCTTGATGAAACATTCTCTATCTAAGAAAAAAAAAAAGAACAAAATACTCACAGACCCTTGGGACTCTTGTAGTCAAAGTAAATATTTTCCATTGTTTAAAACGTTACTAAATGTAGAATTATTTCTAACCTTTAAATATTCTACTTAAATACAAACCTAAGTGTACTTTAAATTCAGGTCAAGAAAAATAGCAGCAATACTTTTATTTCAAACAAAGATTTGTGTCCAGGAAATAATCTGAAGATAGTGTAGAATTTATTTGTTATATTAAGATTCTGAATGTTACTTCCCTTTGTTTTTATACGTCGTTTGCATGTCATTGTAAACAAAAGACCTTACTGTCACAATTCTTTCTGAAAGTGAGTACAGTGCATTTTCAGTTCCAATCGATTGAATATGATTAATCAATAGAGCTTAGATGTACAATCTGTCAAATCCATATACATGTAGATTATTTTGCGATCATGTAGAGGTTACTACATGTATTTTGTTGAGTAACGTAATTTGGGTGTAGTGTGGGATAGGTTGATAACATCCATTATTGTAGAAATTTCCGTGGCTTGCAGACAGACATTTTCATGTATTAAAATTGAATATATCAGCCACTAATCATATATAACAGCGCCACCACTACTGTATAGCGCCACCACTTGAATGATAGCGCCACCACTTTCAAAAATAGTCGTGTTTTAATATTTTACTGTATGTTTCGTAATTCTTTTGTGTATGGGAATAAGTGTAATTCATTTCTACACCATTTGCATGCGCAGGTATGTTCTTACAGTGTGTCTAATCATCGGAATGGTGTTCGAATACTGGCCGATATGAAAATATGCCACTGTCAAATTCGGGAGAAAAGCTCCTGGTACCACAATTTGCATAATATTTTAATGAAATTACAGCCAACCTGTTGTAAAAGTGTTGTTACACGGAACTACATTCTCCGATTTTCGAAAAACGTTCTATCAATGAAAATATAAGATAAAATATAAATTTTACTCACTTGTTTACAAGTAGAAACGGGCGATAGCTGCACCACGGAAATGTCGATAGCTCTTTTCCTTATCACCACAATTTGGTGGTGGCGCTAGCGTTTAGTAGCCGTGTACTACAGTTGAGTGTGGGCAATTTTATTCCAACATTTTTATGAGGCCTAAGAAAGATGGTAGTGTAAGGATAATTTTGAATCTTAAAACTTTCAATGATCATGTCAAGAAGTGTCATTTTAAAATGGAAACTTTAAAGTCAGCGGTAGCGAATATTCAACCAGGTGACTTTTTTGCATCAATTGATTTAAAAGATGCATATTTCAGTGTCCCAATTCATTTAGAAGATAGAAAATATCTTCGATTTATTTGGGAAAATAAACATTTTCAATTCAGGACATTACCCCAGGGGCTAGCATGTAGCCCTCGTGTGTTCACAAAATTGTTAAAGCCAGTGTATGCTTCTCTTAGGAAAAAAGGGTTTTCCAATGTACCATATATAGATGATAGTTTGCTTAAGGCAAAAATATTTTCAGATTGTGAATTTAATGTTAAAGAGACTGTGAATATTATGGATGACTTGGGTTTCACGATACATCCTGAAAAATCTGTGTTTAAACCAACTCAAATAATTGTGTTTTTGGGTTTCATACTGAATTCAATTAGTATGACAATTAAACTAACACCGGAAAGGACGTCCAATTTGATTGAGCTTTGTCTTAAAATACTTAGTCAGGAAGTTATTACAATTCGGGACCTTGCAAAAGTTATCGGGAAGATGGTAGCTAGTGAACCTGGGGTGGATTATGCTCCATTATTTTATAAAGATCTTGAACATGAAAAAGATAAAAAACTTCAAATGTACAAAGGCAGGTTTGATCAAACAATAAAATTGTCAGATAATGGCAAGGAAATAATATACAAGTGGATAGATTTCCTCCCATCTGCACAGAAACCTATAATAAGAAGTGCCCCAAGTATTATTCTATATAGTGACTCGAGTAAAAAGGGTGGGGGCGGTGTAAATTCTACAAACAATACTGACACTCAAGGTTTTTGGGATGAATCTGAAAAAGAGGAACATATTAATATTTTAGAGCTAAAGGCAGCCATTTTAACTATACAAGCTTTGGCTGCAGATGTGAGTAATGCCCATGTTAGGATATATATGGATAATACTGTTGCAATTTCTTACATTAACAAATTTGGAGGCAAATCAGTAATTATGCACAAATTAGCAAAAGACATTTGGTGGTGGTGTAAAGACAGGAATATTTGGCTTAGTGCTGCACATATTCCTGGAAAAGACAACTGTGAAGCAGACAAATTGTCTAGACAAGTTAATGAAGATATGGAATGGAAGCTTAATCCTGAGTATTTTAAAATGTTAGAACAGAAAGTAGGGAATATAAATGTTGATCTGTTTGCTTCCAGATTGAATCATCAAATACCAAAATATGTTGCTTATAAACCTGATGCAAATGCAATAGCAATTGATGCATTTACATTGACATGGAATGAAAAAATATCTTATCTATTTCCTCCTTTCAGTATGATCAGTCACTGTATCCAGAAAATAATTCTGGACAAAGTGGAAACAGCATTGCTGATTGCTCCATTATGGCCGACGCAGGTATGGTTCAGCGAACTGTTACAACAAATTTGTGCTCAATCATACATTCTACCAAAACATCGAACACTAATACTGCCTCAAGATCAAACAAGACAGCATCACATTCAGAAGATGCGGCTGGGTGCTTTCGTATTGTCCGGGAACAGCTTAAAGATAAAGGATTATCAGAGGACACTGTCCAGATTATCTTACAGTCATGGAAAAAATCAACTGCAAAACAGTATGGGTCTTATTTCAGAAAATGGTTGCTTTTTTCAAGTTCAAAAAACATTGATACATTTAATCCATCTTCGGTAAAAGTGTTGGAATTTTTGACAGAATTATTCAATCAAGGATTAGGTTATAGTGCAATCAATACAGCGAAATCTGCTATTTCATCTACTTGCAATTTGATAAATAACAGAGATATTGGTAACGAAATGATAATCAAAAGATTTATGAGAGGACTGTTTACAATAAGACCAGCTTTGCCAAAATATGATCATATTTGGGATGTTAATAAAGTATTGCAATATATTTCATCATTACCGAACTGTACAGAAATGACTTTACTTCAGTTATCTCAAAAATTAACAACATTGTTCATGTTGTTATCTGGACAGAGGTGCCAAACAATCCATTTGTTGAAATTGTCTGATTTACATATTTGTAAGGAACAAGTTGTTTGTCAAGTGTCGGAATTAGTTAAACAATCTAAACCTGGATTACATGTTAAGCCGATGCAAATACGTAGATATTCAGCTGACCCAAAGTTATGTCTAGTAAATACTTCGGAGTATTATCTGACTGTTACATCTAAGGTTAGAGGGTCTGAACATAAATTGTTTATTTCAACAGTTAAACCTTTTAAAGCAGTCACAAAAAGTACAATTTCTAGATGGGTGAAACAGTTAATGAAAGAATCTGGTATTGATGTGGATAAATTTGGTGTACATAGTTGTCGAGCAGCCTCCACATCAGCAGCAGCAGTTAAAGGAGTTCAATTAGATTCAATAATGAAAGCTGCAGGTTGGAGTTCTGCAAAAACTTTTGCTCTGTATTACAACAAAACTATTGAAAAATCTTATTCTGATGTAATTCTTAGTGGAACATAGTTTTAGAACACACCATAAAAATGCTCAAGAATTGATTAATACTTTAGATTATACCTAATGAAGGGAGTTAACTCTTATCCTATAGAAGAGAATCTTTATTAGCAGTTGTCTCCCTTAATCAGTTGTTACATTGTTGAGGTTATAAATAACTTTGTTTCAGTCTGCTTTGTTGATAATTGATATACAATGTATACATGTACTATCTACCTATTACTGCTAGGGTAAACTGATCGTGAGTCGGACACATGATTGAATCTCGGCTCGTTTCTGTGATACCTATTTAAGCCATGCTCCCGCGCATATTGCTGGTACCCTTAAGAATATCTCCCAGACGCTTTTCTGGCGTTTTTCTATTAATAAATACGTTAATACTAACTGAAAAAGCGTCTAAAAGACAATAGGTCAAATTCGATCGTGAGTCGGACGAAAGTGATATTGACCCGGACAGATGCTACAAACTTGTAAAAACTGCTTCATAGCATTATATTATCTACTTTAAATGGTTCAGAAGTTAACGATGATGCCAATTTCAGCTTCTGGATGACCGATGGTTCTACCCGGGTGCCCGCTCGTGATGAAATGATGCACGAAGGAGCACCTAGGGCCTTCCTCCACCATCAATTAAAGCTGGAAATTCGCCATGTGAATTATAATTGTGTCGGTGCGACGTTAAACCAAACAATAAATTTAGCTTAACTTTTTCTAAATTCAGCTTACCTTTTTACTTGACATTGACGATACGCAATTTAGATCCAGCGCATCGAAACAATCTGGAATAAGCTGCTAATTAACCTCCGTCGTCGACTGGTTAAGTTCGTGGTATTTAAGTCAATAAAATATCATAACTTTATTAAAATTAGGATCAAGGGTAGATATTATTAAACCCAGATACACAACTTTTCATGCTGAATAACAACCATATACAGTTTCAAGACCTCAGGTTAAACAGTTTGTAAGTTAGATGCAAGTATTGTTTCTGATTGACGAACGGACACACGTATGGACGAACGGACAAAGGCAAATTAGAAGATTATCCACTTGGTGGGGTACAAAAACAAAACAAACAATTAGCATTGCTTTTTAAATTAAATCAACCAAACTCCATTGTCGAAAATTATTGAATTATTGATTACTGACGCAGATCATCTTGTCTTTTGCAAATATCTGTCGGCAAAGCCAAGATAAATGGGCACTTTCATATTCTCCTGTGTTATATGTTGATTTCTGACAACATTTAAGGAATACAGTATCATCTTATTCTTTTTTAAAAAGATATTTGTTAGGGCTTTCTGGTGATGTATGGTTTATCATACTTTTGTTCAGTATTTTTCTGTTTACAAGGGTTGGAGTGTCGAAAAATGGCTCATTTTTAATCGTTATGCTGTTGCACGAAAAATTCATTACTTTTTGACCATTTATTTAATTACTATTTTAGTTTGTTACAGTTTTTATTTCAAGTTTTCAAACTTCAACTGACATTCAGGTAAGACATATTTTTTACAGATTTGAAATTGGTCCGAAAATATTCAAGATATTTGTAAGTAACTAAATCCATCACTTCGTTATGCGTTGATGGTTTTTACCTGCTCTGTTTCTACAAAGGGAATACCAAAGTTATTCTTTGAACTGGCAGATATAATCATTATAATCATGAAAAAGAAACACATTTGCCAGCATCTAAAAGCAAGATATTGATTTGCAGTACATTTTTTTTCTGAAAAATGATAGCTGCATCTTGACATTTTTATGTAGAGTCCGTAGCCCCATTTTCAACAGTGTACCACTTGCACAAAAACAAGAGCAATATAAAAATGAACCTTTGATTATTTTCGGGTTATCCTACATACTAACTACAGAAAAGACATTTCTTCAGAGAAGAAGCAGAAAAAAGTTTTGAACAAAAAATGGTTGTCCGTAGCCCTGTAGAGTCCGTAGCCCCACCATGTTCATGCAACTAAATCAGAATTTTTTATGCAATAATCATATCTTATACTAATATTTTTTCTCATTTATGATATAACAAAAGAGCTTCATTCTTTCAAACATCTAAGATGTTGATAGTAAACAGTATAATGGGAAAAAAGATAATTGTAATAAATTAATTATATTTTTGCCAATTTCCAACACTTATCTTACAGATCTAATGCATATTGATGTTTGTTTAGTATCATAAAGTACGGTTAAGGATACACTGTATCAGACTTATACCGGTAATAAAAATTGCATTAACAAAGTATTTATATATTGATAATAAATACAAGTTAAAATGTTATACAAGGGGCCTACGGACTCTACACTTCCATAACGAGTCCCGTTTCTGTTACATTTACCAGTCTATTTCCAGATAATGTAAAGAAACAAACATATCAAACATGAGACCTGTAACAAGGAACCAAATAGCTGAAGAAAGCAATTTTTTGCATAATTTTGTGTACTGTTGACTGAAGCAGGGATGAAACATATAGTGTAGAGTCCGTAGCCCTATATTAGTCTATGTTTTAAATATGCAACCATTCTATATTTGAATTCAGGAACTTCTTTTCTAGGTTTAAACATGTTTTATTTAAGAAATATTTATAGCAAAACAGTGCTTTATCACTATTTATACAAGATGGGCGGTTATACGTCGAACATATTAATTTTACGAGGGCACAGCCCAAGTGAAATTATTTCGGACGACGTATAACCGCCTGAGTGTATAAATAGTGATATTGATAAAGCACTGTTTTTGCTATAAATTATTTCGATTCTATTATCTAATAATTTTTTTATTGTAAAAATTATATCAAATATAATCATAATGGAACTGTTTCTTCGAGCAAGCATGGCGCCAAAAGTAGGTCTTTGTTTATACACGCCAGGACCGGAAATGGTAATTTATAAGTCTTGCGGTAGAGTTCAATTCGGATGAACATTATTGCGAATTATTAAGCAAAGCGAATAACTAAGTATGTTTGTAAATTAATCAACACATTTGTGCAATGTGGCATTTTGTTTAAAACATATTATTAAATTAAATATTTCATGACATTTGAAAGTGCTATTTCTTGATGGGTACACGGCGCTAAATATCACATTGACGAGACGTCAACATAATATCGTTGTGATGATTAAAGCATTGTTAGTCATATTAGAATGTGATTAATCTTCCTGTTAAAACCAAAAGTGAGGTACACTGACATATTTCAATGATTTGTTCATGTTCTTCTTATGATGAAACAGTTTGTTCACATGTGTCTTTACAAAGTTTAAATAATCAAAATGCAAAAAAAAAAAAGAAATAAAATACAATTGTTAGTTAATAATGCTCTTAAATGATTTAAGAATTATAAGACTGTCAGAAAATATCACTAATTCTGGAAACTGACTATGAAATATTATACTGCAGCAACTATTTTACTAGTAACCATACATGGATGTAGAGTCTGTAGGCCTTGATATCAGTTTGTATTGGGTTCTGCATCAGAAAAGTGTTTAAAGTTATTATCTGAAACCTTTAGTTCAATTTATATACAAATTTCTTAATAGGTTTCAAGGAAGCTTGCCATGCTCTTCTTAGTTTTCTGTTCAGAATGTAAACTGGAAGGCAGTGCATATTGTCTCATTTGATGGTACTTTGAAATCCAGGTCTGGATATATTATGAAATTCATAAAATCAACTTTATATTCCATAAAGCAATATTGAAAACATCTTAATGCAACTATTTAACTTATTTTCAACACTATGAATAACTTTTTCTGTGTTATCTAGGTATGTTATGCTTTGGCATGTAGAGTCCGTAGGCCCTAAGAGGTGTGGTTCCTTGAGCATCCGTAACTTTTTTATTTCGCATAATTGAAGAAAACCCTGATAGATTCTTGTGCGCAAAGGATGTACCTTGAAATCACATGATAAGATATGAAATTTTGATTGAGTTTAAAATTCACCATATGTGCAACATCAGGGGTACCCTTTATCTTGGCTATGCCGTAAATTAAAGGGTCAGTACGCCAAATTTAATGGTACATATCTGACGCAAAATTTCAAATTAAAGCCTGATTTCGATGAGTCTTACAATAAAGGAAACCTGCAAAACATGTGAAATCCTTGTATCTTTGAATTTTTTATATTTTGTGTGAGCCTTATTTATATATTGTTTTCCCGGGACAAGTTTGAATGTTCCAGTTTGTCAGCAGTCTACATAATACTTTTCATTATACTATTTATTCAGTATGAAATGCTTCAAATAAATTTCTCAAAGGTTCGCTTCGAAGTTTGTTCCTTTTGACCTTCGTGACGGATGTATAAGCTTTCAATAGTTTCTTATTTTCACGTTCTTGTTTTTTCCGTTCTATTTCCGCTTGTTTCATTTTCTTCTCTTCTTCGCGTTTAACCTTTTCGTTATAAACTTCATCAGCAGAAATAACAAAATAATTCTCAGACACGCGCTTGCGCTTCTTACTTTCAGGTTTTATATTTGGTTTCGGTAGTGGAAATACCTTGTCCATCACAGACTTAGCCGTCACCGTAGCAGTTGTCGATGTAGGCGTTACACACACTGCAGGACTTTGTCTTGAAATGGCCGCTGTAGACAAAGGCACAGCTGTGAAAGGCACAGGCTGTGACCTACTTTCCTTGGATTTATACATTTGCCAAGTTTCAAATAGTTTGTCGTCGATTTTTGACCTACTTAGATAAGCTGCACAGTATTTTGCTAGCGTGTCTGGTGCTAATGCCGATTCAATGACTTGTAATGCCGTTGCATCCGATACAACAGACATATTCTCAGACGGAAAGGTATCGCCTACATTTTCAAGATTTTCACAAGCATAACTGCTAGAATCCAACGTGAGCGGGAGATCAACCACGTTAATGTCACTACCGATGGAGTCCATTTCAATATTCATATCGTAGACAACCGGTAGAAAAGGATCTGGACTGTTATCTTGTAGACCTTCAGATGGAAAACGATCATTATTGTCTCCATCACTTGTCACGCGTGTTACGTTGTCGGGAGTAGGAGGCTGCGGCTCTGCTGCTGAAGTTGCAGAACTAGGTCTAACATTTGATTCGCTTTGCCCGGAAGTGACAGACATAGTTCTTTCACTAGGCTTGAATGCTACTGCAGGAATGGCATCCGGATTAAACGGCAATATGCCAGTTGCTTTAAAACCCTGACAATG